>NW_010388253.1:2729-3022 GCF_000710305.1 Buceros rhinoceros silvestris | reverse complement strand
GCTGGCTGGGCTCTGGGGGGGGCCATCGGAAGGGCACGGCCCCCAGATCCTCCTGCGGCAGGTTCAGGCGGGGTCAGGCGGTCGCTGTCAGTGGGGATGTGGTGAGTCCCGGTGGATTTCAACAAGTGGTTTTGAGTGGCGCGAGCTCAGGACACGAAGCTTTTCCGAGCAGCTTCCCGCTGCCAGTGCGTCGTGGCGAAGGAGCAGAGGTGGAGCTGGTGTGAAGACCCTTTCTCCACATCCCGCTGTAGCCCGTGCCAACGCGCCGAAGGCTCCGCAGGTGGTTTCACGTG
>NW_010388253.1:1032-2498 GCF_000710305.1 Buceros rhinoceros silvestris | reverse complement strand
GGTCAGAATCAGGAGGCAAATTCCCGTTTGGGGCTGTGTGGTGGGACCAGGAGCTGCGGGGACCTCTCACCACCCTCTCTGGCGTGGCCGCTCTTATGCAGCTTGCATGCAAATTGGGTCTGTTTGACCTCCTGACCTTTTTATGGGGCCACGTCTGTTTGGGGAAATGGTTCTGCTGATTGGAAATGGATTTTCCGCGCTAACGTAATCCTCCGAAAATGGGCTGGCTCCAACGCCGGGCGCCGGGGAGCTCGTCCAGTGTCAAGGAATGAAACTTCGGCAAAGGGCTTCAGACCCGCCGGGGATCTGAGCAGCACCCACGGGCCGTGGCACCCTTCACTGGGGCACCTGCCCTGGGGTGACCTTGAGGGGTGGTGGACTTCGATGGCCTGAATGCTCAGTGATGCTCTTGCTGGAAAACCTCCTGCCTCCCTGAGAACCGCCCCGTGGGCAGCGGGAGGTCACCCCCAGGGACCGCTGCTGGAGGGAGCCGCGTTCCGCACGCGCTGAAGCACACCCCTGGCAGGGAGTGGGCGAGGTGGTGAGGGATTAATGCGATCATTAACCTTTGGGGATTACTGTTCCTCTGGGAAGCGCGGGAGGGAGGGTGCTGGAGAGGGGCTGGAGCAGGGGGGATCAGCCCGTCCCGCCTTTCCGTGCTTTCTGGACCCAGATTAATGGTTGAGCGTTTTTGTCCCGTGTTCCTGGGGATGGGGGCAAGGCTGAAGCTCGGATCCCCGCAGACCCGAGCAGCACCCCCATGAGCCCTGGCCACAAGTCGCATTAAGAAAAATATAGAGTGAGAAAGAGGCTGATTTTTTTTTTCACTTTTTTTTGGGTCCCTTTTATTGCTGTTTTTTCTCCCGTCCATCTTCTACAGAAAGGTGGAGCAAAATTCCTCAGCGCCGGCGGCTGCATCAGCTCGTGGCGCTCATTGTATCTGGGTTTATTGCCGTACCCCCTCCATCTGGGGGTTCCGGGGCCGTGCGCTGCGGACAGTTTCCTGCTGGTGACATTGAGCGGAGCCGCTCCGCTCGCCGTGACAGATGGGTGATGCTCAGCTGCTGCCGGGCTGAGCGGATCCATATTAATTTTTCATTTGCTGGCCGGGTGCTGGAGCAGCACAGATGGGCGATGGCCCGCTGGTCACTGCGGGCCCGTGCTGGTGTCCAGCTGCTCTGCACTTGATATATGAGTGGATGGGGTGGACGCTGGAGCCTTCAGCTCGCGCCGGCCGGGTTGGAGGTTGTTTCTCCCGGGGGGTGGGGAGAGGGAAGGGTGCGAGTTCACCTAAATCCTTTTAACATGTGTCCGTTGACCCTGCGCTGATTGCAATCCCAGCCTTCGCCGTGTCCGCACCCGTTATTTGGGGACGGGGAACGTGGCGGACAAAGGGATGCAGCTCCCCGATGGATTTGCCAAACTGCCCAAACTGGCCATGGAAAAGTTGATGTTTGCGCTCTGGC
>NW_010388253.1:0-263 GCF_000710305.1 Buceros rhinoceros silvestris | reverse complement strand
AGGTCAGGAAATGCCTCACTTGGAAACAAGAAGAAGTCATTCCCTGCCTCCCACTCACTGGGGAGAGTCTGTTCTCCCCACCCTGGAGTTCTTCCTTGCCATCTTCCACAAAGACATGGCTGTGGCTGCTGCAGGACCCGTCAGCGGCGGCAGAACCTGGCGCTCCGCGGGTCTGGCTGCGGCACCAAGCTGTGGCACAGGCTGACGTGAAGCCGCGTTTGTGCTCTGGGGGCTCGGGGCGGGCTCTAGTCTGGACCCACCGT
>NW_010388252.1:542-824 GCF_000710305.1 Buceros rhinoceros silvestris | reverse complement strand
AACTTTTCCTCGCTCCTCATTTGTATTTCCCTTTATACTTTCTTCTTGTCGCTCCCCTCCATCCCCGCCGCTTATCTCCCGTCACACCTTTCATTCTCCTTCCCCGCTCGGGCTCCTCCACCCCTTCCCCCTTCTCGGGCTTGCCGTGCCGTATTTGCCATTTCCATATATAAATAGAGAAGTATATTTCCATATATATGTGTATATGTGTGGGTGGGGGTGTTAATCCGGCTATTTCCTTTCCGAGCGTTTATCTCTCCTAGGCGGGAGCCACTGTTCTGG
>NW_010388252.1:0-260 GCF_000710305.1 Buceros rhinoceros silvestris | reverse complement strand
GTGGGTAAAATCTTCGTGTATTTCCATTAAACGCCAGAACGAAGGAGGTACAAATATTCATCTTAAATTGTCTCTCAACTCTCCCTCCATTCTACCTATGTTTTCCAATCCCCTTTTCCTTTCTTTCTTGCTTGTCTTTTTTTTTTTCCTCTTTCCCCAATCTGTAAATAGAAACGCATCCTGTGTTTAGACGCTTCCGTAGGTTGGCTGGGAATGGAAATTCGCGGAGAAAAGTGAAGGACTTCTGCATTTGCCCCGTG
>NW_010388251.1:125455-128047 GCF_000710305.1 Buceros rhinoceros silvestris | reverse complement strand
TTCTTATTCTCGGGTGCGTGGCTAATGTTCCGTAAATATTTTGTGCTCCGGCTACAAATGTTACAAACAAAGTGTGTCCTGGTAGGAAATCTTTTGTGCTTGCTGTGAAAAGCTATTCTTGCCAGCGAGCTGGCAATAAACCGGGTGAAATACGTGGTGGCGTGTGTTTTTTAAAGACAGTAATTGCTCCGTGAATGCGAATTCCAAAGATGCTTAAAAGTTCAGCGGGATGCGCGGAGCCCTAAAGAGCAAAACTCCTTGAACAGGATGTGAATTTCTGAAGAGGGGGAATCCCTTATGCGGTGCGAAATCTTGAAAGGGGATAAGGTCTCTCAATGATGCAACTTCTTGCGAAAGGGAACTCCCCTCCCCCTCCTATTGATGCCAGACCATTAAAGGGGGAGGCTCTCCGGGCCCAGCAGCGCGAAGTCTTGAAGGAACCTGAATTTACAATGATAAAAGGGCCAAGGCACTAGCCTTTCACCTTTGGAGGCAATTAGCATCTGGCTTGCCTCACAAATGAAGTAAATGTGGGCTCCCCTTTGGTTCCCGGAGCACGCTTATGGTGGGGGAGTTAACATCGCTCGGGAACAAATTGGTTTTTTGGGGGGGATGCCCGGGACGAGGAACGCCTGCGGGTTGGTGCTGGGGGTGTTGCAAAGCAGAAGCAGCCCACTGAAAACGTCGCCGAAAACATCCTCTGTGCGCGTGGATGGCCTGCGGCGTTTGGCAGAAATGGGTTTTAAAGGACGGCGTTTGTCCGAGGGACGGTGGAAATGGCAGTTCGAATGAGGATGCTGCGAGAGGATGGATGTGGCTGTCAGAACTCCGTGTCCTCAGGCAAACCGAGTAAACCACCTTCCCCAGCATGGTGTGAGCAGCCCAGCACAGGTGGTTTCAAAACTTCCTGTTCTTGAAGCTCACCATCTTGTTACCCCTTGCTTGGTGTAGCTGTTCCAGTCTCATCGCTAGTTTGGGCGATATCTGGGAACGGTGCTTTGCACAAACAGTTCATGGTGTGAAACCGATGGCCGGTAAAGCGACTTACACTTTTTTCTAAGGGTGCTGCTCTGATTTTTGGTTGTGCTTTATTTGGCTGCATGAAGAAGGCTCCCCTCATGGTTTTGGACCTGGGAATGCCAGTGCCCATTCTGACTGTCTCGCGGTTGCCTCTGAGATGGGCTTTGGGATTCAGGGGTGTCTGAATAAAACAGAGGTGGCCGGTCTTCTATGGGTTTGGGAAGACACTAGGGCTTGAGGTAAATATTGGGGGAAATAAAACCTGAGCCAGCCATCAAAACCTGAAACTGCTCATCGACAAAAGACGTTTTCTGACTTTGGCTTTTGTTGTTTTGGTTGTGGGAAGGTGTGCTTGTGACTGAATGTGAGCGGTTTGTGAAGTTACTGCCCCTTCTCTCACAAGTTACTGCCGCTCACGGGTAACCCAGGGTGAGTGCCCCCATCCATTTGGACTCAACATAAAACAGGTGGTTGGAGTGAACCTTGTGTTTTCTTGTGCGTGAAAGGAGAAATGGAGACCTTGGGCTCAGGGTTTCAGGTGGAGGATGGTCACACTCAAACCCCTTGAGCTTTGCAGCGAACTTTTGTCCGACCTTGCCCAGTGCCTCTAAGGGATGGCCTCACTCTGGATGCAGCTGGCTCTTTTGGGAGGTTATTCTCCTCTTCCTAGGAGGGCTGAGCAACTCTCAAGCTAAGTTCTGGTTGGTGGCTTTTTTTTTTTTTCTTGCTCTGATACTAGCGTATCTCTGGAGAGGAGTTCGGCGCTAAACTCTCACAACATTGTTACAAAAAGCGAAGGTTTCCAAGAAACCTTAATTATACTTGTAACAAATATCCCCTGCTCGCTCTCTCCCTCTGATTTTAGCAGGCGGTGAGGTTAGGGTTTCACTGCCTCAGTCTCTGCAGTCCCCAAACCAGAGAAAACCTGATCTTCCAATATGCTTTTTCCTGGAGTTTTCTGTTGGCTTGTTTTTGTTGGTGGTGGGTTTTGTTTGTTTTTTTTTTTTTTTTAAGCTGTAGTTATTGTTTGTTTTTCCTCCTCCTCCTCCCCCCTCCCCGATTTTTTCTTCTTCTGGTGGGTTTGCCCATAGCTGGCTGGAAGGCTCTGTAATGATAGGCCATCTGGACCCACCCCTCCTGGGCCGAGCAGATTTGCTGATGGTATTTGAGAAGTTTGGGGGCTTTAGTACAGGAGGCAGCATGGACCTCTTTTTAATTTTTTTATTTCTCTTTAAATGCAAACCTTTCGTCCTCCACTTATTGGCCTGAAAGAAAGTGAAGCTTCCAGATGTGGAGCTGCTGTCAGCAGCTGGATGTCAGAAACGTGGGAAGCAGATGTTTTGTTTTTCATTTTGCTGGACCAGTGTGTAGGCAGAGACTATGGGGAAGGGGTGTCCAAAACTGAAAGAAAGAAGTGCATCCATCAGGCCGGGCCCTGGGCATTGTTCAGGGAGGGGGTGGGCGCAGGCGGCCCCCATGCTGGCTCCGGCAGATGCAGGCGCCTGATGAGGCGCAGGGCTCCTCTTTTCAAATCTCCACCGCAGCATCACCCGGCAATGGACTCAGGAGGGG
>NW_010388251.1:105686-125208 GCF_000710305.1 Buceros rhinoceros silvestris | reverse complement strand
CTTTTAAATGGCTGCCTTGTCGGCCATCTGCTGTACAAAACTTTCATGCCACTTCAAAAGTGGGCTTTTAGTTGTGTTGGTTTGGTTGTCGTGGCTTCTTTCTTGGTGTTTTGTAAAATCTGCATCTAGAGGGTTTGCCCTTACCTACTCTAACAGTACTCCAGCAAAGCACATAATTTTTCTGGTAGTATTGCCTTGACGGACGGAAAGGATGCTTTCCACAGACAAGTTAGTGCAGGCGATGATAGGGAGTGATTTGTTTCCCTCCTCAAGACCAGGCTGTAATGTGGGACACCTGATGTGACAAAAGTGTCTCCTGGCCGCGTGCCCTTCCCTCTGAAACTGAAATATACTCCTGTCGGCTTAGGAATTGTTGGCATTGAAAATATTAGGAGAATATTGAACACTTTCAACAGTATTTCAGAACAACTTGAAAAAACTGGACAGAAGCCAGTGTGGCGTGGCCACCCAGCTCCTTGGCATGTGCTCTCAGGAGCTCTGGACTAAAACATTTAGGAACTTCTGCCCCGGTAGGTCGAGGGGAGGTGACTTTCCAGAACGTGCTCGAAAATAGTCAAAACATTGTTGTTAACTTAGTTTATTTGGAAAAGAGGGGAAAGCCACATTACACAGGGAAAAAACATAAATCTTTTCCTGTGGTTTTTAAAAGTGCCTTTGGGCAAATTGTCCCTGCTGTTAACTTCACTATGGCTTTAAGATGCTTTTCTTTGCCTCTTGCCCCTTCCTAGCACTTTGGGCTCTAGCTCTACTTTTAGGTACATTCCTCTCACCCGCAGACAGGGCTACACTGCTCTTGCCAACTTTTTTCCTCCTGTAGTTCGCGATGTGCTGTGTCAGTTCCTGAACAGGCTCTTTCTGCCAGTAATGTTATGTGGCTGTTACAAACCAGCGGCTGCTACTGCTCTTGGTGTGTTCTTGAGGAGAAGGAAGAGTGTGGAGAGAGGGAAAGCTGTGCTGTGACCGTGTGAAGGAGAGAGCTAAAACAAGGGGTTGTTCTATCTGTGCAAACTGGGTAGAGCTTTAAAAGCAAAAATATGTTTTTAATGTGTTGAACTCCAGGAATGTTAGAATTTTAGTACTTTGAAAAATGTGTTTTTCCTAGTAAGGACAGGATGGCCAAATATGCTGTGAACATCCACCGTCCTGTCATGTTAGGGCCTGGTAAACTTTCTCAGCAGAGCCTATTGCTCTGTGCCCTCCAGGTGGGTCCCTTTTGATCCATGACACCAAAATAGCACAGCCTTCCTCTTCTGTCAGTGGCCTGTATGGAGTTAATTGCACAGGCAGCGTGGTACCATACCTAAGTGCTAAGCCTTCATCCCTCCATAGCTATTCTGGTCTAATACTGGGTTGTTCTTTGCATTACAGTAGCATGTACAGCATCTACTGGTGCCTTGTTCTTTTGTATGATAACTGAGATGGCCAGGTAGTTTCTGATCAGAAGAATTTAGAAACTGATTAAGATCAATGAGACAAGTAGGTGCAGCAAGCTGACCAAAATGTTGCTGAATTCAGCTCTACTCAGAGGGCAAGTCTGAGCTAGTTTAAATGCCCTTTTCCGTAGAATAGTTCAGGTGTTAGGATGTCCATCCCTCTTGCCATTTGTCTGTTGGTGGTAGGCAACACTGAAGTGGAAGGGAGTGGGCACTGACTGTCTGAAACGAGAGCGAACAATAGATCTGCTCACTAAAACTTACTCTTGTGTGAAGTGCTTGGCTTTAGAAAAAGCAAATTGTTTGAGGAAAGGTAGAGTAATTGATGGTGCAAGGAGAGACACTGTATGGTGAGTAGACAGGGTTGGAAAAAATGATGGGCTTCAAGCATAATTGAAAAGTCCCCTTGTGCAGAGAGACCCATTTATGGACCAGTATATGCATTTAGGTTGTATACCACAGTCACTCTACGGTGGTTCTCTTCCCTCCAGGCAGCATTGGCTGCATCCGAGCAAGGAGTTCAGACTCAGTATTTGTGGTTTGAAAACCAAGTTTAAAAAACAAGCAAGCGATGGAGGGTTAGTATCATTTTTATTGTTCCTTCTACCTGTCCCATCCACTGTTTGGTTGCTTCAGCAGTGCCCCATCCCTTTCCCTGTGTCTGTTCCAGCAGCAGTTGTTACTTTGCTGGTCTTCACTTTTGCTGCCTTAGCTATTCTATTCAGAATAGAATCATTAACACTCTACATGTCTGTATTGGGCTCTAGAGTTCATTGAGATTAATGGAGGGGGAGGCAGAGAGATACTTCTCAGAGCTGTTGTTTCAAGTGGTCTGCAAATTGGAATGCATTATATCAGCTTCCATTTCAAATGCAAGTCACATATTTCCCAACTGTAGAACTTAAATTTTTTCACAAGTGTTTACATTTATATAATGAGACTCTAGTGTAATTGGATACAAAAAGAAGGAAAAGGTAGTTCAGGAGGCTGATATGTGAGTTAAAACATTATCGTAAGCCTATGAAAAGAAACGAGAAGTGACTGCTTGCAGCCAGAGGGTGTCTGAACAATGGATGAGGAAGGTTATTTTGACAACAGCATTTTGAATGGATCTGAATTAGGTGACAGGGGAGTTGGGAAATGACTGTAGCAGTCGAAGGCAGAAGAGAAAGAGGAACACGATAAGAATTTTGGAGATTTGGATGGAGTACTTGGAGGTTGGTGTTACAGATTTTCTGTGGTGGTAGTAGTTAGAGGCAATTGCCTCTTCCACTAGTGCAGCTGACTCTGAAAATCATGGTGGTGTTAGCTGATGTGCTTGTGCACCCACAAGTTTAATGGTTTAAGCCGAGCTTGTTTAAAAACAGATTTAAGATAACTCAGTGCAAGCCTTTCCCTGCTAGGGCCAAAAAAAAAAAAAAAAGATGCTCTGTGTAGCAGCTTAAATACGACTTCGCAGTTTGCTTTGTTTACAAAGACTCGACTGCCACAAACCCGTACCAGTTCAGTGCAGCTGATGTAAACCTCTGCACAGCGCATCTGAATTAGGCCTGAAAAGTTTGTTCCTTTTAGAATTTGCTCTAACCAAACCAGCTAAAAGTAACACCGTTGAAGTGTTGCAGCTTTATATGTAGACCTGCTTAACTGCCGTCTTTCTCTCCCCTCGAATAATGCCGGCGTAGCTGTGCCATTCTGCCCCTGGCATCTGTTAAGTGCCTGCATGAAGGGTGAAGAATTAACTTTTGTAATGGCAATGGATGCTTTCATAGACTTCTTTCAGGCAAAAATCTCCTCAAGAAAAGGGCTATAGGCAGAAATGACAACAGCCAGGGAGTTAAAAGTTCCCGAATTAAATGTTTATCGTGTAAACCTTATTGTAGGTAGGTATGAAAATTATTTTTTTCCCTCCTCCTCGTTACCAGAAGCAACAGCATCTGCTGTGGTGGTGGGAACAATGCAGCCTAGTGATTCCTCCTTCCTTACAGTAGAGAATCCTGTTAAACACACAAGGCTGTGCCTCAGAGTGTATCCTTTCAGCAGGCTTGTTCTTTTTAATGGGTGCCCATTCCTGGGGTCTCCATTGTTTCACCAACAATAGCACTAGGGGCAGCTGATTTGGTTGACAGAAAATGTGTTAATTTAACAGATCTATTCCCTTTAGCCGCTCTCCTTCCTATTGTGCCCTAGTTCTCCCCCAGTTCCTGGGGAGGAGGGCCCAGAGAGCAGGGTCTGTTAGGTGGAGGGCTCCTGCAATTAGGAGGGGTTTTTGGCCTTTTGTGTGAGGCACAGAAAACAGCTGATGGGGAAAAGTGGTTCTAGCGTGGTTTGCTTACTGCCAGAACACATGTTTTTCTGCTTTATGGAGGGATTTTGAGTCTGCCTTTACCAGGGACAGGGGAATAACTGGATGTTACGAGCTGGTGGCAGTCAAGGTCTGTGCTTTGCTTGGAGGTGGCCTCGCAGCCCAACATGGCAACTACTTTCAGAGCTGGCTCATCTTCTGGATGAATTCTTTATAGCCTCTAAACCCCTACCTAAAACACCAGCTTTTCACTGAAAAAAACCCAAAGCTGCTGATACCAGTCAGGGTAGGGGTGCTGAGGGCTGGCTGGAGAAGGTAGCATGTGAAGTTAATATCGAACGGTTTGAAACATGAGGGGTGTGATGGTCCTCAGGCCACCTCTGCCCTGGTCAAGGCCACTAGATTAACATAGTTTTAGGATTGATATGATTTAAGCAGCGTAAGCTGTTCACCCTAGATGTACTTACACTGGTTCAGCTCTTCCCTGTAGTAATGTAGCTTAGATCAGCAACAGGGTGACGGTGGGTCTTTCTTGTTTTTTACATCGGTGTGGTCAGGCTGGCATGTTTAGCCCAGTGGAAGGCGGGCACATGCACTGCTGAGGGAGCAGTGAAACCTGAAGCTTTGGTTTCAGGCTCTGCCAGAAGGAAGATCTCACTCCCTTTCAAGTCCTCACCCCAGCGCCACACTTCTAACGCTGTCATCTGCCTCTTCCCCAGCACCAGCCCAGCTGCTTGCTGGGTCCTGGCTGGTCTTTTGAGGGGGGTTGTAATCCTGTGGTGGGAGCCGGGACCTCATGCTCGTGGTGGCTGCAAGCTGCTGGGTCAATGTGCCATGGCTCTTGAAACTCTAGCCTTAGTTTAGTTCTGGTTACTGAGGCTGATGATATAAAAGGAGCTCTGGAAGGTGTTTTTTCTTCTTGTGGGTAAAGCCATTAACATCTGGCTCTTTCTCTCCAGCAAAGCCTGTGGTAAAGGGGCTGGAGCCTTGCATGGCCAAAGGGTTGGAAGACAGCTAGTTTTATCACTTCTGATGAGCCCTGTACTCAAGTTTTGTGTGCAGCAGAAATATTTATGTATCTATTACACAAGGCGAGGAGGGTTGTGGTTTTTTTTTTTCATTCTTGCTTGGGGTTTTTTTGTTTGTTTTAGGAGGCAAAGGGTGAGAGTTCACTTAAAGAGCTTGACTCTTAATAGAGCTTGTCATTGTTGCTAATATAAAACAAATGATGAGCATGGGAGGGGAGTCAAAGGCTCCCTCTTCTGGTGTGCTGGGAAGGTTCAAATGCTGAAAAACAAGCAAGGGAAAAAACTCCAGCAAGCAAGACCCCTTTCCTGCAGTATTTTAAAACCTCACTTAGACCTAACCCTTACTGGCCCAGCACATAAGCTGCTATATGACCCCTGAATAAGTAGATTAAGGGCGCTCTGTAAAAGTGAAATGCATTTTCATATGCAAACTATATTGTACTTGCAAGTAAAAGTGAGTCCTGGTTTCAGAAGAGTTCCTAGTCTGAACATGGATGTTGGCAGCTCTTCGCATCCCTGTGCCTGACATTTCTCAGTGCTTCTCTTTACTTCCCTTTTCTACATCCTCCTCTCACAAAGATCATATCTTGTCCCGTGCAGCTCCCAGGCCACCTGTGTGCACTGGCATGTAAACGTGTTTGGGATGGTTGCAGGGGCCAAGTGTGTTAAGCACTCTCTATGGAAACTGTGCGTCCAAGACTCCAGCACTCCTGTTGATTTTGGTTGAATCAGCCAAGAATTCAAAAGTTAGTGGGTGATCGGTGGAGTAATGTGCACAAGGAGCATTTTCTAAAAATGCTTGTATGAAGTGTGTTTGTGAGTACCTCCTGAAATTAATAGGATTCCGGGGCATTGGAGAATTTTTTTTCTTTCCCATTTTTGTATTCTTCACTGGAGGCTTTGGCATCAGGTTTCCATTTTGCCCAAGTTTTTAGTGTGGATTCATGAGCAGTGTCTCGTGGAACCTGAGGGCATCAGTTCTCAAGCTGCCTTCCAGCAGCAGCTCCTGCCACCCGTCACGGATAGCAGTAAAACTGCTCACCCAGATTAAAAGCCACAACAGTTTTTTCAAGTGAGCTACGTCTAACCAGGAGCGGTTCCCTCAGCTGGCTCTCTCCGCAGCCCCACAAAAGGGTTGTACTAGCATGACTGAAGCAGTGAAACGGGAATGGAAACAGGCAGTGGGGAGGGGAAGGGCTTTTTATAGCTGACCCTTCTGCTGAAAGAAATGCTTATCGCACTGCAGCCCTGGGTAGCAGGTGGAGTGAGACTGCACAGGTAACAAGAGGTCATGCAGCGAGGAGGGCATCTGGGAAACAACCCTTCTCAGCCTCTGTAAAAGTGTTTTGGGGTTGGTTTTTGGTACTATATCAAGGCGTGCTATATTTCCTTTTTCTTTAAGTTAACAGTCTGGTTAGAAAAAGTTTAAGTTTGATCCTTTAAATTATTCCCTTGAAATCAGTTAAACTCCAGTACAGTTCAAAGTCTTGTGCAGAAACAAAACAGTGCAAAATTATTATCTTTCCTGGAAATTCAGGGTTTTCTTTTTTTTTTTTTTTAAAAAAGAAACAAACAAACCATTTCCCCCAAAAAAGTTGCCTTTAGAGCCCTGGTCACCCAACAATGCAGGTATCTATCCATCAGGATTTGCTTGCCTGTGCTGAAGAGACCGGAGCAGCTTGCCTTGTCGGACAGGGCAGCCATGTAGAATAAACAGGGAATAGCAGTCTCAATTTCTTTTCTTTCAGCCCGATACAAGGTGCCGAGGCACAGAAGACTATTTTGCCCTTAAGATAATTGTGTCTTGGAGAGGATCAAAGGGCTTGAGGGTTTTTTTTTTTTTTGGTTGAAAGGGGATTTTCTCCATGGACAGCTGCAGTAGTGCATTAGTAGTGCAATGGATTATCTTTCCATGATCTGTAGGATCTCAACCAGCTATCAAGGGGCCCCGCTGAAGGCTGATGCTTGGGGGAGACAGAGTGAAAGTCTCCTGTAACAGGGAGACCTGTAATGCCTGGGAGTTTGGACCACTTGACTCCCCCTGCCCCAGCAGGGTGGGTGGTGCTGGATATTCTTAGACTGCAGATAGTGCTGTGGAGCATGGGGAAAGGGAGCCCAGCTCTCTGTTATGACGAACTGCAGCTGATGCCCTGCATCCACCCTGCTCTCTGATGGAAGTGCTTATTAAGGAATGTGAGAAGGGAGCTGATTCCAGCTGCTGTGGCATCCCGTAAAGGGCAATGTGTAATTTGGGAGGGTGTTACAAGTCCCTCGGCAGAACAAACTACTCACTGTAGTAAGCATCTGACCTGCCAAATGCCAGGACTTTTCATTTTGGGAAGTTTTGGATGATGGCTGATCCACAAATAGCTGTGGCATTGAGAGGGAGTCCCTTCACATGCGTGGATGGGTATCTGTATCCTTGCTCTGTGCTTCTCGCCGGGGCTGGGGTGGGAAAGGCAGCGCATGTGGCCTGACTGTGGCAAGGGTGGCAAGAGGGGATGGGACAGGGCTTGGCGCTATCAGAGGTGGAGATCAGGTCATGCTGTGCCTCCCTGACCTGGTTTCAGGGCTGGGGATGAGGGGACTGGAATGTGCAGGGCGACAGAGCTGACAGAGCTGTCAAGGAATGCGGGTCCCCAGGTGGCCGCTGCAGTCGCTTGCACTTAAGTCAGGCTCAAATTGCATCTGCATGCTGGTTAATAAGCGTTGGGGCAGCTTTGCTGTGGAAGATTCTCCGGTGTGCATTTCCTGAAGTAGCAGGATGGCAGAAATATGGGGGTGGCAATTGTATCTTGGTAGGCTATAAACTCACCACCTTGGCATTTTTAGAATTTTCTGCTGACTTTAATGACACAAGTTTTATCACTTTTTTTGGAGTTATTTTGTGCCTAGTGAAGCGTAAGCTGGGGTGAACCCAGCTTTGGATTTCTGGGCTGAGTTTTTTTTTCAGAACAGGCAGTTAGACTTGTCTTTTTTTGTAAGTGGGACTGATTTCAGAATTAAAGGATGAACATGGACCGCCATATGATGTTGTGTTGTTTTTCCTTGGAGGAGTAACTACAATTTATAACCATTGCCTAGTCCGTAGCCAGTTGGCAGGAAGGCTGCTGTGAAGGGATTGATTATTAGTGGATGCTTCATTGTGCTGTCCAAGCCTGAATTTCTTGATCTAACCGGTTTCCTTCATTTGGAATGGCTGTAGTCAGCAGAGAGAAGAGAGGGAGATGCGTCTTCCCTCTCTGCAGCACTGTTTCTTGTTCTTGCGATATGCTCAGGAAAAAAAGGGTCAACAAAAAATGTCAACACTTAAGCATTCTCATAGAAAGCCAGCTGGCTGGCTGGCCAGCTGGGGACTGCTTGCAATTTTTCTCCTTCCTCTTGGGATTCTCTCTGTATTCATTTTCAGCGTGGTGACTTTAAACTAGTGCTGTTTGGTGTGAGCATCCTGGAGGCTCTGCTCTTTTCCTGGGAAATGTTCCGGGAGAGTGAAAGCATCACTGGGAAGGTGATCTAGTGCTTAGAAATGCAAAGACACGCTGGCAGCTGCGGCATTTGGAGCTGAGTTAGCCTTTAAACCAGCAGTAGAGACACAAAGTACAGATGCAGCAGCACAGGCTTGAGCATGGACAGCAACATCTGTCGGGCTCCTCAGATAAACACTGGGGTGGTTCAGTCATGCTGAACCACATCCTGCTGCAGCAACTCTGATAAACCTGGGCTAGCTAATTAAAAGTTAGCATATATGCGAAGCTAGGCAAAAAGCAGCCGTGCCGCTGTTGCATAGTGGAGTAGCTGGAGCTGCTTTCTGGGAAAGGGAGTTTCTGAGCTGGGTCTGAGCAGGAGTGGTCGTGAGAGTAAGGGTTGAATGGAGGAGGTGGTGTGGCAGGCTTGAGCTGGGCTTGGCTGCTTTGCTGGGCTTAGGCTGAGTGGTAGCAGTTGGAAGAGCTAAGCTAATACTTAAGAAGTGGAGGGGTAAGAGACTCCATGCCGGGTCTTGGAAGTACAATCCTGACCCTGTGCTTGTCTCCTCATTTCCTCCCCCTCTCCAAAGCCCATCTCAGGCTGTGTGGAAGTGTCCCAGTTCTTGCAGCTGTGTTAATTGTAATGGGTCATTTAGTCCTGAAATCCCTGTTTAAAAGGGGCAAGTCCTTGCCTCGTGTGACAGCTGCCGCCTTGCACTTTTCCCCAGGCTGGAAATAACTGCATATGACACAGGAGCAGAGCATGGTGTGGGGGAGGGAGGAGGGTTTCTGGCTTCCTCTTAGTGCTGTAATGGCTTTGCTGTGTGACTCTTCTCCCATGTGGACCATAGCAGAGTCATGCCCCACATATTTAGCAGATCTCTCAGTTGGCAGTGCCTAGGCGATATGCTAACAGCCTGGTGCTCTTCAGGCTCTGGTCGACTGGAGTCTTCCTGGGCATCTGGGAGAGTGAGAGAAGGGACACGAGGTGGTGGTGACGCAGGACTCTTGCCTAGAGCATCAGGGAGCCTCTCTGGAGCCAGCATGCTCACTCATCTGGAAAGGGGAGCTGTGCTGTTCCATGCAAAGGCAGAGATGATGAAAGGGAAGGCAGAAGGGTTTCCACTCCGTGCTCCCATCCCCTCTCCAAAATCCAAAGCCTTGAGCCCATGGAAACCCGGCCAGCTTTTCCTTCTAGCTGAAGGGCTGTCTCCTGATTGGAATGACAGCTTTGAACTGGAAGACATTATTTCATTAGCGTGCTAATCAGATACAGAGATTACCTGATTGGCTACTTAATAATTAAATGAAGTTGCCCATAATTCTTTGAGCACGCACAGAACTAATTAAATTAACCCTTCACTGCCCTGCGTGCCTGGGGTGCACTTGTGTGAAATGGAGAGGGCAGGTTCCCCAATGTGGGGACTGTGAGCAGAAGGGAGTGATGGTTGCAAAGTGGCCAGTGCTGGACCACCAAGGTGGTCCTTTCTTACCAAGAACCTGGAGAGAAGATGATGACACACTTATGCCCTCCATTGTAGTTGATATTTGGCCTACCTGGTAGGCAATCGGTTTGTCTGGGAACAATCTGTCAAAAAATCTTGTCCCCAGATAGCCCGGAGAATAAACTGATGTTATGTAAGTTGGTGCCCAGGCATGCATTGTAAACCAGCTGATGGCTTTGTGTCATCCAATGAAGAGCAAAGTATTGGCAAAGGAAGTTGCACTTCACAGTTCTTCAGGAGAAACAGTCAAGCGGAGATCAGAAGATGTTCTCTGTATCTTCGAAGCATTCTTCTTCCCCATTCCCACTGGCACACAGCCCCAGGACATCTCCGTGCATTGACCAGGATTCCACTAATGCAACTTGTTGACCACCGATTTCTCTCTACTGCTTCAGTGGCTGCCTGAGGAGCTGCGTTTTCCATACGCTCACAGGAATATAAATATATTTCCTGTAGTTTGAGGAGATCACAGAAGTCATATCAGTGCCATAACTTTCCTTTATTGTAGATTTTTTTAAAATAAAAAAGCCTGCAAAAAGACTAATAGGAAGAAAGTTTCCCTGTTTTCCAGCCTTACATTTTCCAGCCTCAGTGCTGCATCCACTCTTTCAGCTTCTGTGATGCCAGAGATGTGGCACAGTTTGACATTTCTAGCGAAAGTCTAATTTTTCTAACGTGAGAATACTGTTACGGTGTTGAAGAGACTGCGTTCGATTATTTCATTACTAGGGTGAAGAGTATCCAGTTTTAGTACGGAGCACTGGGGCAAGGCAACAAGAAAACTACCTCGTAATAATCCAACTCTGCTCCCTTGCTGCTGCCGCCGCCATCGCCTTCTAGACTTTGCCCATGCATGTTAAAATGCAACTGTCAAATTAAGCACATTTCACCGTCATCCAAGACTAAACTTGGCAGAGAAGAGCCCTTGGACCTTCTGGCCTAAGTTTACCACGGCTGGCTTCAGCTACCCGGTAAGGAAGTGCTGCTCCTCCGTTTGCAACGTGCGGAATGGCTTTCCCCTTACCCGAGGTCTGTGTTGCTGGATCTGTCCTCTTCTCTCCTGAAGACTGGTGGTAGCGGCAGTGTCCTCAGAGTCAGCCGATCCTCAGTGGCGGGATCAGTATGTGAGCCATCACTTTGTCTTTAAAATCTGGCTTCCACGTGACAGGCAGCCCAAAATGCCTGCAAAAACAGGTCAGGAGGCAGAAGGAAACAGGGAAGATGAGAAACAAAAGAGCAGCTCTCAGGGTAATTAGACGGTTGCAGTGCTCCCTCTGGCAGGGTGAGAAATGATGCCCTGTGTTGACTCTACAGTACAGATGTGGGTATGCTGACAGCGTTTGGAAGAGCAGAGTCAGCAGAGAGAAGTGCTGGCCAGCCTTGGGATTGCGTGTCCCTATTGATCCCTGGGATTTAGCATCTCTGCTTCCAAGGGAAGCTACTGGGCCTGTTCTCCCTACCAGCTGACCTTTGCCGTCCTTCCTACATGCTCCAGCTGCACTGTGGCAGACCCAAATCTGTTGTACCCACCTCTGACTCCTAGCTGGGCTCTCCGTAAAGGTGCTGGCCCCATTTTGTGAGCAAGGGGGCTGGCGTAGGTCTTAGAAGTGTGGGGTTGTGGGGGTGGGGAAAGTGCGTTCCTCACATGCAAGGTCAAGCTTGAGCCCAGCTGCAGAAGCCAGTTAGGTTTTAGTATTATTAATATTTGATGGTGTCCTGTTGTAAAAAGGCAATAAGTAAGGCTAGCAGGTCTGTGCCTGGCCTGTTGTTGCAGTAAAAAGCTATTTTCTGAGGAGATTTCTGAAACAAAGGATATTGTGTGTGTGGTGAAAGTGGCTATTTAAATGCATCTGACCATAAAGATGCTGCCTGCCAGCAATTCAGCAAAAAAAATCAGAGCTTGTGGGACCCACTCCTGTGGGTAAAATCATGCTCCGTAGGACAGAGCCTGAATGCCGGAGATTCGGTTTGGGGGTGGAGTTCAGGGAGGCTTTTTACCTCTTGTGTCCTCCTCTTTGTTTTTGTTTATGGGTTTACAAAGTCAGATTAGCATTTCAATGTTGGAGGCGAAGGCCCTTGGGCTGTGGTGGGAAGCAGCCTGGTTTAGCCGGTTTGGGATTACTGCTCCTTCCCCAGCAGCCGTCCTTCCCCGGTTCTGGTGAGGAGCAAAGCCTGAGGCTTCTCCCTGCTGGGAATGCGCCCAGGCTGCAGCTACCCCTCCAGCTGAGTCTTAAGGTAGATGGGCAGTGTTACCCTGAAGAGTAATTAGCCTTCTTTTCAGGCAAGGATATATTTTTCTAATTGTTTTAAATGGTAGCACAAGTTCTGGGAAAACAAACCAAACCAAAGCAGCTCTGCATCCAGAAGCTGTTCGCTTTTTTCAATTGTAGCTTCTCATCTAATAGGTGTTGCCTGTCCACAAACGTGGCTTTTGCTTTAATCCTGGGCATCTCACATCTACAGTCCTATTACTTCAATGAAACAACGTTTTGAATAGAACAGAAGGCTTTGCCCCTTACCTCTCCCTGTCAGGCATAATGCTGTATTCAGTCACAGCGGTGTAGATTTGGAGCAAGTCCAGTGGCTTCAAGTTGCTGCACTCCACATTTATGCTGTAATTGCAGAAAGCAGTGACTCACCTGAAACCGAAGTTTTCTCTTTGGGATATCCCCCGTTTGTGAACCAGAGCTGGCTGCTGCTCGGTGTGGTACCCAGTCGGTGTGCTGAATATAGATTGCTACAGGAACGGTCTTATGTGCTCCTGTAACGCAAGACTGTTGCACGTGGATGAGCTTACAAACTTTGTTTACACAAGAAGCTTAAAGAGGTAACTTAAACATAGGAACTTATTTGTCTTTATTGCTTCTTTATTCTGAAGAAAACTTGAAGATCTTTTTTAAATCTTCCACCAGTTTGATTAAATTGCTCATATGTTTTTTTTGCCCCCTGTGGAAAAGAGGGTGTTCTTTGGTGAAAGGTCTGTCTGAAAAATCCCCTCAGATTGTAGCTGTTGACAAAAAGTGTTTTGAGTATGAGTGAAAAAATAATTCTCTATACTAGTTTCACCTTCTTGGCTGTCTCAAGTCTTAGGATTTTTTTCCTAATATAACTGCTAGTACTTTGTGCTGCCTCGCTTCTCAAGGTAGGGCACTGTGTACGTCTTCATTCCTCATTCCCCTCCGTATTACTGTTTGTCTGCTGTCTGGGAGAGAAGTCATTCAGGGTGCCAATATGTTAAGCTGTTGAGAGAATGGAGAGAGATTAGATGAAGGTATTGTTATGCTGGAAGGTGTTAATTGGTACTATCAACCACTTGTTTAATTTCTAGACAGTTACAGCAGTGCTTGAAGTTGTGTCTGAGCTAAACAAATGGCAGGGGCTCTGCAAGTTCCTCATCTTCTTTTTTTGAATGCTTCTTTTGCCACTGCTGCCCCAGAAAATTAGCGGGGCTATACACACTTGAGCCAGGGGTATGTGCCAGGCTGTTGAGGAGTTAGCTGGGTGTGCTGCAGAAAACTTATCACATTGTGTGTCAGCCCTGGCCTAGCCTGGTGGCTTGGCAGGGTTAGGATGAGGAGTTGGGTGGGAGATACTGAACTCTGTGGGTATGTTTCTGGGTTTCTTAGGAGCAGAGGAGCAAATACCCTTGGATGATGTTTTCTTCTGTGATGTTTCCTGGTTAACTGGCAAATGCTTGACATTATCTAGGGTGGAGTCCTCTTGTAGGACAAGTACCTAGCTGCCAAACAGAATCTCTTAGTTGTAGCCTGGAACTCCTGTCCAGAGAGAGGGCAAGTGAGAGCCTCCATTCCTCCTCCTGTAGGCGGGGTGTACAAGGTTTGACCTGCGACATCAGAAGAGTGGCTTGTTCCTCTGCAACCAAAGAGTAGGAATCCTCCCCTCTGCTGCCCTTTTTCCTATATCTGGGAAGCAAGGAACCATCCTGATTTAAATTTTTACTTTTTCCCAGATGCAGTGAGAAGTAGGATGGGGAGTGAGTGCACCTTCTGCAGCTTGGAGACAAGTTCATTCTAGCTTGGACACAGTAATGCCTCCTTATTCCATCAAAAGGTCCAATGCGTATTGAACACTACCTTTGTGCGTGCCCGTTATCATTCATATAGACACAACCATCCACAGCTTCTTGTTCACCAGATTCCTCTGGTCGTGATGAGTGGAGTATTGCTGTACTACCCTGGGTGTAATGGCTTTGCTTGTTGCTTTTCCTGACCATTCATGGTGTGCACCTGGGTTTGTGCTATGTCATACCTGGTGACCAGAGTGAAAGACAGCATCTGAACAGAGAGAGGTGATGCTAAATGGAGATTGAGACCTTGAAGGTGTAAAAGATTTGTGAAAGACCGTTATGAAAGAAAAGCCAGTCAAGACATTTGATTTCAGCAAAGACTAATAGGGAAATCCAATACAGAATTACAAAAATGCATAGTCAGAACCTCTGGAAGTCTCTAGTCCATCCTCTTGCTTGGATTGAGGCTGTCACCAAGAGTAAGTAGGTCAGGTTAACCACAATGTGAAGAACGTATAATGCTTTTCTTGGTTCTTTTCCCACCCCCCCAAAAAAGAGAGCAGAATTGTTACAAGAGTAGTTTTAAGAGAACATTTAGGAATCTATGGACTAAACCAGTTTGCTGAAATTCAGCTTGGGCAGAAGGGGAGCTGGGAGTGAGAGTGTTTTGTTCTGAGACAGGAATACACCACTTGAACTGCGATTGGTAATAAGAAACTGCCAGTTCTTATTCTGTGGGGAATAGTTTGCCTTTGAGGGATGGTTGTTGCCTGTGTACTGATACCTTACTTCAGGAGTCATTATGCAAGCACTCCAAATGGCACCTGTGAGTAAGGAACACACAAAATAGCAGCTGTTGCTTTGCAAGAAATGCCTTAGTTCAGAGTGGAAGATTTTTTAAATTATTGTTATTGAGAACAGAGAGCCCAAGAGTACTGGCCTTTGGTTTTTAAGACCTAGCTAATTTAATCGACATGCCTGAAAGCTAGGTGACTGTCTAGTCCTCGCATCTGTATCTGCACCTTCTCAGGTGTGCCAGCATAACTCTTTGTGGGGCCACACTGAAATAGGTCAGGTAGCTTATCTGGCCAATGGATTAAAAAAAAAAAAAGCAAGCAAACAACCACCACCTCAACTTCCCTTCCTTCCAGTTATTTTTTGCCCAGATTAGTATTAGACCATGGTGTAGGAGTTGGAATAAGCAGTGGAGATGAGAAAAGGGACAAGAATAATTTAGTGTTCCAAGTGTACTGTCATGTCAGACTGTTCATGCAGGGGTTCATCACTGTCAGTGGAAAGAAATTGATCTTTGAGGGATGAGAAGAGTCTATTTTAGCCTGACATGAATCACTGAAGGTGTTTCTCTCTTTCTCCGTGGATGATGAAGAGGAACTGAGTGCACCAGTTCAGATAAGGCATCAAACTTAAACCTTATGTTTTGACTCATGTTTTAACAATGAAAATATCAGCATGCCTAATTAATGTTCATAATGCTTCATCTTCAGCACTGTTGTAAATATAGAAAATGTCCCTGGCTAGAAGCAGAACTGCAAACTTCTTAACAGGGCAGGTGTGAGCAATAGCAATACCATGAAAATCCAACTGCTAACCATAAGGTAACTGGTTGAAGAGCTAACTACTAGCTCTGGGGGGAAAAAAAAAATCCAAACCTTTGCTTGCTTTTGGGTAGGCTGCCCATAAAATGGGGCTGTTCCTGCATGCCTTTCGGTGTTTCTGACTTGTAGAGAGGGCTTCAAAGACCGATATTGTGTCTGCTTGCCTGCTAATGTAATTTGTACTTGAGCTCAAGTGGTAGCGGAGGTAGAGGAGGTGGCTCCTTCAAACCACTGCTGTGGCATGATAGTGAGGTGTTTGTTGTACATAATCTTCTGTGTTGAAACTTAGGTTAAATGATTACAAATCCAGTTACTTGACAAGAAAGTATAGATTTACAGTTCTCTGCGCAACCTTTAATCCATCACCTTATACCTGCAGATGATGATTGGTTTTAATTACAGGATCATATGCATTTTCCATGGGAGAATGCAATGCTTGTTCTGTAGGGCAGATGGTACTGAGAGTATAAACCAAGGCTCTGCATGGAACAAAGCTGTTGGTTATGTGGTTCTCACCTCGTTTTCTGAAGAATTTTGAAGGTATGCAAGATGTCAGAGATGGTGGCTGGTATGGGAAAAGAAAGGATGTCTCCTGTTAAATGAGGGTGTAGTGCCACGTCTATCTATCCGGTGGCAAGGCAGATGTGAGTTCCTTGGCTCTCCCCTCTTTTATGCTGAGAGATTACAGCCCCTTTTCATCCACCAGTTCAAAGTTGTGGGGCCTTGCTCATGAAGGGGGGGAAGGGAGGGGAATGATCCAGGTTTCAGGAACTCAATTTTTGAAGAGTTTTAGGATTTTTTTAACTGAAATTATTTTGGTTGAATGGCTTACAATGAAACCCTCAAATGAGTGGAAGAGATGTAGGAATAGAGGAATAAGGGCAGATTTTGCCAACAGAAACATATTGGTGTAGACTTGCATGTTTGGTCCCAGCACTCATCTTTGTTGCAGAGACCCAGACTGACTTATGGCTCTGGGTGAGTTGCTTACACACCATTTCTCACAAGAAACTTTCGTTTACCCGGCTTGGTGGCAATAGTCTTCTCTGAAGCAGCTGGGGACATGTGCTTCTCCCCAGCTGTATCAACATAACTGTTTGTGAGCTGCTGTGGGAGCTGGGAAAGAGCATAGGTGAAGCCAGGGGAGACTGGCAGGAGGTCCTAGATTGCATCACGGGCAGGCCTCACAAGTTACTGCTTTGGTTAAAGCACAGTGGGCAAAGGCTCCTTTATCCCCTGTTGGTGCTCCAGAGCTCTGGCTTGTAACCCTGATTCCTTCCATGTGCCTCCATCTGCAGCTGCTGGTCATCCAGATGATCCAGTCAAGGACGTGTTTTTTGTTTGCTGAATTAGCTGGCTGAGGAACAGCCATGGGTTCCAGCCAGTACAGAGCTAAACTTGGGAGATGTGTACAGAGCTAAACTGGGCAGAGTTGAGTTTATGCTCTGTAGTGCCCTGTGGCATTTCTGGCTTAGCACCAAAGTGCCTGAAACTCTTCTAAATACATTGCCAAGCTTTAGAAAGTGCTGAGAGCTCGGGACCAAGGTGCTGCAGGGAAGAGCCAGCCTCTGTCACGGGTTCTCTGAACAGCTTTGGTCAAGCCACTTTTCTCTCTCTTGCTTTTCCTGCTTCTGGGGTGTATTGCTACCTACTGGCCTTCCTGTAGTCCTGGGAAAAATAGCAAATCTCTGTTGTGTTTTAAATGCTGCAATAAAAATGCCAAGCATGAGGCTTGTGGGATTCTTTTTGGGGGTGGGGGGAACAGTCTCCAATAGAGGTGCAGCCACTGGATGCTTAAATGGAGTGGTGAGTTTTGCTAGCATTGATCTTTTTTTCCCCTCCGATTTCTCATTTGTCAAATCAGATTAAAAATCATTAACTTGTAAATAGGTTGAGAAAAGAATTAATGCTTATTGGATTGAGATGCTACTTGGAGGCCACCACAGAAAAAGATCTGTGAAGCGATTAATAGCTTATTTGGTGGCCAGGCTTGCAGGCGATGTAGCAAATTAGGCATAGGGATACATAAAGAATAAGAAGGATAAAAATCAATACTGAACAGCTGTCTTTACTTCCTTGTCTCACACTCCCATGTACTGAATGAAGTGTAATGGAGATGTATGTGATTACTCATTTAATAACTACTATAAAGTGTTTGAATAATGGGACAGACCTCAGGTTATTTTAACAGTCCTAAATATAGCATTTGCTTCTTCGTGCACCACCATCTGAACTGTTACGGAGAGTCAACATGGTTGATATGAAAGCAGCAGTGAGGCCATGCAGCAGTGTAAAAACCAAAATGCACCAGTTAACAATAAGTGAAGAGTGAAATAAAGCTTTGAGTGTCCTCGTTTGGATGAGAATAGGACGGAGCAGGGGAAAAAAATCAGGATTAAGGCTACTGGAATTGATAGAAACTGAGAGTAGAGGGAATTGTCTGGATCAGTGATATGCAGAGCACCGTACTGGTTATAGGTTTGAACTGTACTGGTGTCAGATGGCTTTCTGATTACCAGCAGACTCAAAATTGTAGGATTTGCAGCTCTGACTCAGAAGACCGATGATTTTTCCCAACAGACATCTGTAAGACCTCACTTTTAAATAACCTAACTATTGTAGTCTCAACAGATCTGTGGTTTGCAAAAATGCAAATTTCTGTATGTCTGATGAGGTAGGCTGTATGGAGTGGATGTTGTCAACAAGCTGGCTGGTGCTCTTTGGGGATAATAGAATCTGGGAACAATTAAGAGGCGGTGTAATCAGTTCCTGGGGGCAGGAGCATACCCTCTTGCTTTTCAGCATTCCCTTGGCTGACTCATGAACTCTGTTGATTGACTTGGGAAGCAAATGAATCCAGCTCTCCTCCATAAGGAAGAATTATGGAGGCAAGGTGGTGAGAGGAATACATCAGATCTCAGGCAGCTCCTGCCCTCTCTGCTGTGAAATGTGTGGAATTTACAATGGCTACTTAGCTGCTAAGCAAGTAGGATTTTGGCCATCCTTTAAATTACAAGAAGCTATAGCTGGGAAAATGCTCACACATAAGCACAGGTCTTGGCAGCTTGCTAGAAAATAAAGTGTAACTATAGTTATCCAAAAAATAAATACAGCCATAAGATTTGCAAGAACTTTATATACGCTTTGGTAAACGAATGAAACAGTGTGTTTTGAATTCACAGCTCCTTGGGCTACCCACTTGTTATTCAGGCATTCCCATTCTTAGGCAACTAAGAGCTTGGCTTTGGGTTGTAGGTAGACATCCCTGCACTCTGTATTTCCATGTTTCCTTCCACCCAGAAATCCTAAGGGCATTAGCAGCCAGTTAATGAGTGCAGGCAGGCAGATCCCTGGGAGCTAGGCAATGTCCTGGTCTTGCAGGTGAGGCACGATGTGGTGCAGAGCAGGTAGGTGACCCGCCAAAGCTTCCTTTGCCTCATCATGGGCAGTCTGCAATACAAACCAGATCATCTGTCTTCCAGTCCTACATATGGAAAACACAAGAGCGCTTAAAGCACGAGAGCACTTGAAATATTTCTTTTTTTCTTTGGCATTACTTAGTTCTTTTGCCAAACAGTGTCATCTTTTTTTCCCTTTTCTCTTTTAAATACTGTATATTGATGGTGGTATTGCTCTAGGTAGCTACTCATCTCCCAGGCACAGAGAGTGGAGGAATAAAAGCTTGCAATACACCACAGCGCATGCAAGGAAGAGATGAGATGCATGAGCAGGACTTGCCTTTGACCAGATCTGGTTTATGATACCTTACATTCAAGGATGGGAAAAAGGCCAGTGGTAAAAGAAAAAACAAAACAAAACCCCAAACAATAAAACCCGAACCAACACCCAGAGTCTGAGTGGGCTGGTGACAGGAGAAGCTGCTGAGGAGGGAGAAGAGAGAAGCACATGGAAAATAAGCTCCTGCTCTCTCAAAAACATGCATGCAGAATGATAGCGGGGTGGGTGTGGGGGTGTGTAAGCAAGTAACATCCCAGAAGCTGGAAGAATAAAATGAAAAGGCAGCAGGATCAGCCCGCAGATGAAAGGCAGCCCCTTTAACATTTGCTCCCGGACTCCGGCAACTCTCAGCAGTTGGCTGGAGACTAAGCTGGACGGTCCTGTGGAG
>NW_010388251.1:105226-105566 GCF_000710305.1 Buceros rhinoceros silvestris | reverse complement strand
AAACCCCCGTCCCCCGGGGCCCCCCTCCCCGACAACGCGTGAAACAACTTGATAAATGATTGCTCTGTCAGGGGACGAGGGGATGGAGACGTCTGGGAGCGCAGGGGGAATGTATCTAATTCAGGCGTGAGGGAAGCTCAGGGTGGGAGAGGGGAGCAGGCAGAGGGGCAGTGGGATGGGGGTACGGTGGTCCCCTGCCTTGGCAGCAAAATTAAGTATGGAGAAGTGGGGAGGTGGGGCAGCTCTCTGGAGGGGTTTCTCTGGAGCAGGCTGATGTGCTCCCTCAGCTGGTGGGGCTTAGGGCTCGAGGGGGTTCCGCCTGGGCGCACCCGTCCTACAG
>NW_010388251.1:95379-105143 GCF_000710305.1 Buceros rhinoceros silvestris | reverse complement strand
CTCCAGCCCCCCAAGCTGCCTGGCCCCGCGCTCGCATTACCTCATTTAATGGGGATGGCAGGAAATACAAACCTCCCCCCGCTGCTCCCAGCCCAGTCCAATAAGGACTGCTGATAGCATTGAAAGCTGCAGAAACAGGAGCCCATGCCCTGGCTCTATTCAAGGGAACATTAATTACCCTAAAACAAAAACAAGAGGAGTTCACAGCTGGGGCCCAACACTTCAGATCCCCCTCCCTCCCTCCCCTGCTGCTCCTCCAGAGTATGTGTGCGCCAGCTATTTATACAGCCTCCCCTCCCAAATGACTGATATTGGGCCCGGAGCACTCTCAGCGTCCGACTCTCCGCCACTGGGATTTATAGGGAAGGTGTTGCACAGGCATTTCGGAGGCAGAGGAAGTCCAAGGGTGGACCTGTGTCAGGAGAGAAGCCACGTACGGACCAAAAAAAGGCTATGTAGTTTGTGGAAAGCTGAGGCAGCTGGAATAGCGAGCAGTCCCCTGTAGTCGGGAGAGCTGCCGACGGAAACCCGGGCTTTGGTGGCTTATCTTGGCAAAGATAGAAGGGAGCAGTGGGGAAACTTCAGCAAGTCCTGCAAATAGGGATTCGGTGGCTGTGTATTTTTCTCCCTTCCCCCCTGTGGGAACAGAACAGAGAACTTAATTTAGAGCCCTCCCGAGCTGCTGGTTAATAAACGCTTGATCCAGGAGGCAGCTGCTGCCACCACTTACAAGGTGACCTGGAGCCCTGTTCCAGCGTGTCCCAGGCCACTATGTCATGAGCACCAGTTGCCAGGAATAGAGAGTGCGGCAAGGTGTATAAATAAATAAAATGGGGTTTGAGTGCACTTCTGTGTTTGGCTGGTGAAGAGGAAGGGCCTGGCTTCAGGAGAACTAAATGGTGGATTTTGTTGTAGTTTTGGTTGTCGAATTGCCATCACCCTGCCAAACAGAAGCTGGCCCTCAGCCTTGCTCTTGTGGCACATTGGTAATAAATATGTAAAAAATAGGTAAACTGTGGAGGCTATCTGTGAAGGAGGAGTGCTCTGAAACATGTGGAAGTCAGTGTTTGCCAGCTGTCAGATCCAAGCATCTTCACTGGAGAATTTGATCTTCCCTGGGTGTTGCCCTTCTCCTTCTTCTCTGTGCCTCTGCCCCAAGGTCTGCGATGAGCTTAGCAGTGTTTTAGCATACAACTAACCTGCAGTGGAAGGCTCACCCACAGTGGAAGTGTTGAATTTGTTTAGGTTGCTAACCCTCTGACTGAACAGTAAGAATAGAGGCTGTAGCACCTGAGTGCTCAAGGCCCTCTAGCACCCCCCGAATTCATCTTGTAGACGAATAAAGAGAGTTTATAGAGAAATAATTTTGGAACAGCTACACATGTGGTGTGAGAGCTGAGAGATGCCTCTGGAAGTGCTGGTGTGAGCAGTCCCTGCAACTGGTGTGTAACTGCAGGGTAGCCTCTTGCACGCCTTTTGGGTTAAGTGAAGTGATTTTCAGCTGAGTTAAGTAAACCTGTTTGTAATGTAGTGGCTTGGTTCAAGCACTGTTGCCAATTAGGAGGACAGGAGACAGGGAATTAGTCAGCCCTTTTAATGATCTACCTAGCAGTAAGGAGGAACTGCTTATGGCCATGCCTGCTCTCCTTTTGGTCCTGCAAAGACCATCAGTGCTTTGTTTTGCTACAGAGATAGCTGCCAGCCCTGCTAACTCCCTTAGACTTCACCTTTGGAAAGAGGGTACAGTTTGCCAAAGATGCCCTGTATGAGGAAAAACCCCACGTATAGAAAAACTTCTTGCTATTTTGCTTGGGATTATTGAGAAAGGAGGGGAGAGTAGAAAGAGTTTTCATTTAATATTATCTCTATATTCTTCATTTATACTTAAATTAATTTCTTACAGACCTGAAACAGTGGGAATAAATAACCACTAAACCTCCCGAAATTAATAACAACACAATCAAGACAAAGAATGATGTTGTTTCTGATCATTTGCACTGGGTTGTAGCACCTAAGTTATAAGAGCGTAACAAGTGAAACTTTTTAAAATGCAGATCTTTTCTCACAGTCTAGCAGGGAACAAATCTTTTCTTGTAATACTGGGTTTTGCAAGAGCATGCAACAGTCAGGAACGTAGACAACCTATTTGTTTTTTTGTTTACTGCAAGTTCCCAACTGACGTAGGACCATCAGCCACCACCGTCGTGTAGCATCTCACCTTTTTACCATCAGCTTTTCTAGTACTCTGGGCAGTAACCTTCTGCAGAAGGCCAGAGAGGACAGCTGAAAGCAGTGATTTCTTTTAAAACCTCCGCAATATTTACCGTATCTTGTAGTCTTACATAGTGGTAGTTGTTAGTTGAGGATGGGGTTTTTTATTTTTTTTTAAAGGAAGTAATTTCCTAGACAAAAGGGAAGTATTTTTTCATGCACGACATAATTAAACTGGAATTCATTGCCACAGGATGTTGTGGATGCCAGAAGTCGAGATAGGTTCAAAAAGCAATTAAACAAATTCATGGAAGAGAAGTTCATCGAGGGCAATTAAGCACAAAGATACAATCTCTGGCACAGGAAGTCTTAAGCCACAGCTTGCTGGAAGCTGGTAGGGGGGAAGCCTTATGGTATGCTTGCGCCATTCTTACACACCCGCCAAGTTATTTGCTGCTGTCACTGTCTCAGGAGGATACTCGTTTCCATGAACCTTTGGTCTGACCCAGTCTGATGGTTATATTAACTGCTGTGCTTTAGACAAAGTGTATGGTGTCCCAGTTTTGGTAAGGAAATGCTAAAGCCTGTAGAGATGCATGCGATCCTTTGAAGTCCCTTTTCTGTGTCCCTTTTTTGCGAGCAGAAAGCAAAATCAAGACTAGGTCTTGAGGTCTCAAGACTAGGCAGAGGACAGAGCTGGGCTCATAGGGGAAGGAGGTGGGCAGTGGGGATGGGAAGGAAACCAGGCTGCTCGACCACTGTCCTGCTGTCAGATGACGTGGTCTGCAGAGCGCACGGCGTGGTGGTCATGGACAAGCTCCAGACGCTTCGTGTACTTCCAGAAAATTTGTGTCTGCATGAGTCCCATCTTCCAGTAGCCTGCCCTCATCTGCCAACTGCTTTCTCTGATACATTCAAAACATGGTGTCTTTTAAAATGGACTTAAAATGAGGCTTCATGCTGATTAATAGCATGTAGATACTTAAAGTAATTCTTCAGGTGGAAGATAACGTTACTTTTAGCCTTTTCCTTAGTTTCCAGCAGTTTCCTTTGGTTCAGAAATTTAAGTGAAGCACTGTTAGTATGACACTGTATTAAGTGCTGTCATTCAAGGTAGATAATGCATGGTTATAACTTCGTTATTGGAAAACACTTGATTTATCTCAGTAACACCGCTTAATTTATATGGAGAACCATAAAAGCAGTAACAAAAAAATCTCACTCCCTACCCTGGGCAAGTCTAACTGCAAACTGCACTGTGAGAGGATTTGTGTTGGGGTGTCAGAGGGATCAGACGTAATTTCTGTCTCAAATTCACTGGTGATTCAGAGAAGGAAATAGGCAGTGTATTAATTAAATTAATTGATTTAAAGAATGCTAAAGAAGTTCTGCTCAAAAATGCAAGAGCCTAGAGAGAGATGAAAAGTATAGATGAAGAAATCCAAGTTGGAAAGCGTATTCTGTCATATGGACATAAATAATCTAAACCAGAGCTAGGTGGTGGGAACATTCAAGATGTGAGAATGAGTGTGCCACGTCTTCTGATTTTTGGCCAAAATCAGTATTTCATATTTTACCTGACCCTTCAGTTCTTGGAGATACTTTGAAAATATGATCCAAGTATATGTGCCCAGTTTAGAGAACCAAATTGAGCCTGGTATCATTAGAATTTTTAAGATGTTGTGAATCCAATAGTTTGTGTTTGTTGTTCTGAACGCTTTAGAGAGTAAAGCAGACCACTAATTCAAGAGAAGCTTTAAGAGCGTAATGCTTCATGATTTTTTCTTCTTAAATGTGTGTAAATACAAAGGAAAGCTAGTGACTGTATATAAAGGAATGTTATACTGTAAAACATATTAAGAGTGGTGGTAACTCCTACCATTTTGTGAAACCTTGTTTCTGAACACCTTACTACCAAAAAGATTTTTAAAATTGTGTGGAAGTCATGGAGTATCAACCAGAATAACAGTGGGAGAATGATCCTATTGTAAAGAAGGATTGAAAGGCTTGAATATGTTGGATGCTTACCTGTATCTAAAGGAGACAAATACGGAGGGAACCAAGGAAATTGTGTGTTAGAAATAATAGGAGAAAGAAGGAGGAGAAAATTGATTCCGAGCACAAGGAAGAAGGGCTCCTAAGCAATAGGAAGCTCTTCTCTTGAAATGCTCACACTAGACAAGTACATTGGAGGGTGACAAAGAATATCCTCCAAGTAGTCTAGGGTTAGAAATAGGATCTCATATGCCTTTTGTGTCTCTGAATTTTATCCTCAGTAAAGTGAATTAGAAAGCAGGGCATGGTTAGTATCATGAATCAGTTGTGGGTTAATCTCAGTAACCCCTATAGGAGACCGGGGACATTTCAGATATGCATTCCTTTTGCAAATCTGGGCTAAGAACTAAAAAAGTGACTCAAGATTTCCTGGAAGGTATAAGAAGGAATTAGATGGCAAATACACGATGATCTTGCTATGCGAGTCAGTGCTCTGACTGTGCTCTGTGGTTAGGTTTTGATGGAGATATATTCCATCAGTGATAGGGAGAAAAGATTTACGTCTTCTCAAATACTGTTTTTTCCTCTGGTAGTGGATGGCTATCAGTTTAGTATTTCAAACTCACCCTTCTATTTGCCTAAAATGATGTGATGTGAGCCATGTTACATGACCTGCCAGGCAGGTGTGTAGCCCTTCTCCCCTTTAGCATTGCAACACTTAAAGTTTTGTCTGTGCATGTTACAATTCAGCAATGGCCATTCTACTTCCAAGACCTCACTCTAGTCTGAGTAGATATGCAGGTGCGGGCAAGACCCCGGCAAAAAAAGCCTCCTGTTTGGTTTGGATGGAAGAATGTGTGACAGTAACTGTAGAGTTGGTATTGCCCCCTGCCACTTTTCAGAGAAGGCTGGAGGTTTTAGAAATGAATAGTGTTGGTTTTCAGCACTTCTTTTCCAGCTGTTTTTGTGGTGACTTAAACCATCTTTTCCCTGAATGCAACTAGCGCAATGAAGTTAAAATAATGTCTTCCCTCTTGCCTTCTTGTTTTTCATTTTGAGCTACTTTCATGTCCAGGGTTTGTTTGCCGCCTCGTGTTGAACCTTCTGAGTAGGTTTTGGATGATGCCCCTGGCCTGACTCGTTCACTTTTCTTGTCCTGAGTCATGCCTAATATTAGATACCTTGGAAGGAAGAGTAAAATCCTGCAAAGTCAAGCGGGGAAAACTGCGGAATTCTCTTGACTCCACTATCTGACATTGTTGATGTTTTGTGGTTTTTAATCTTATTAGGATTATTGCTTCAATAAATACCTTGCAGAGAAGAGTTCTGTGGGTTAGTTCTGTCTATCTGGGTGCAGCAGTGTTTTCTTTCATCACTTCTAAATCTCTTGTCTTTTATTTAGTTGGACAAGCTCTTGCTTCTGTCTTATTGGGAGAAAAAGAGGGCGGGAATGGAGAATAAGTGCATCCAGATGGCTTTTTCTGCCTGCTTTATGTATCATATGCTTGGATCATTTCACCTCTTACTTATCGCCCCTTGAACGTAGCTCAGAAATTTGAAAATCATTATTCTTATTCAGCAAACTTTTAATGGACTCTAGGTCATCCAAAGACATGCTAACTAGGGTTCAATGTGTCTGAGTTTTGTAACGCGTGTATTTTGTAACTGAGTTCTTAGACAAGCCTTTTCTTGGAGCTCTAATTTATGTCAATACTTTTTGGACTTTGCAAGTTTCCGATATTTTGTTTTGTTGTTCTCATATTTTTGTTTTGTTGAATGCGATGATCGAGACTGAAATGGTGTTTTCCGTATTATTCTTTATATCCCTCTCTAATAGAAAGCTCCACATCTGGTTTTTGGTTTTGACAGTGACTGGAAACCAGGCAGATATTTCCCCTGCACTGTCCACAAGGGCACTTAGATCTTTTTCTGGATGGTTACAATTGATGTGGAACCCATCTATGTCTACAATTAGTTGAAACTCTCCTTGCCAATTTGCATAACCTTGCACTTGTGTGTGCTAAGATTTATTTGCGGTAACTTGGGTGGATCCTTCAGGTGTGTTTGTTTGTTTGCTTTAATTCTTGCTGGTTTTAACTAACTTATAGAGCAGTATTGTCAACAATTTTTTTTTTTTCTGTTTCACATTGTATATGCTCCTTTCCAGATCATTTAATATATTAAATGTTGATCATAGTATCCACCCCTGGGACTTCCCCCATTAACCTTCTTGAAAACTGGCCATTTATTCATGCTGCTCATTTTTTCTAAATTAGCTTTAATCTATTGACAGATGTTTACCTCTCACCCCATGACTAGTTTCACTAATAGGCTGCAGTGATTAATATTACCAAAGGCTGTCTGAAAATTCAAATTAATTATATCTACCAGTTTTTCTTTAACAACTGTCTTGACTCTATAAGAAATATGGGCACCTGCATATTTTCTATGGAAATACTGTGCTAATCTGTGCCTCCTGTATGGCATTAATCTAACTTTCGTAACTACCCAGTTGAGCCATTTTACCAGGTACTAAAGTAAAGTTTACAAGTGTCTGTAATTCCCAAGCTCACCCTTGCTTTTTATACACGAGTGCACGGTATCGCTTGCCCTGCAGCTTTGCCACTTCCTATTGAATTTTAATGATCGGGCTGCCAGCGAAATACGTAATATGCTGCTTTGCTCTTAACATCGTTTGTAACTTGGGCAAGTGCTACCCAGGCCAGTTTGTTTCCAATTTAAATTAATTTTATGTGACTCCAGGCATCAGTGGCAGGCTGCCCTGGGTTTTTACAGCGCCTGCTCTTGAACTGCTCGTTACCGGCGCCGGTCAAGGGCTCCTGCAGCGTTCGTCTCTCTGTGGCTAGAGTGCCCTTCTACACCGATCTGTTTGGTGTAGCCAGGGCAGCCTCTTGCTCTGGAGATAGGCTTTCTTCTTCCGTGAATCTTGACAACTCCTTACCCTCAAACTTCTGGGAAGCTTAGACGGGTTTGTTAGAATTAAAGATTTTTCACTCTAATTCAAACAAGCAAGCAGTAAGTTTGTCATTTAAATATGGTTTTAACATTTTTTTGCCTTTTATGTTAGTAAAAGTTGTATTATCTGTGGACCTTGCCATCATCTGGATTCAGTCAGAATTTGCATTCAGTTCAGTATTTTCTTCTGTACATGTTTAAGCAATTTATGGCTTTAATGTACATTTACTTGGATTTGTTTTAATGTCTTCAGTTACAAAATCGTAACTGTTTCTTCCTTTTTACAGAATACACTGGTTTCTGATGACCTGCATTAAAGTGCCTTTGGTTAGAAAATGGAATTAAAAAATGCATTAAAACTTTTTAAATTGCTTTGATGATGAGGTTTAGTGTTAAACTGTATTAAATGAAATGCTTTGCACCCAAAACTGATTTACTTTAGTCAACTGACCTGCTTGGTTCCTGATCCTAAGGTCCTCTGGGACTCTGTGAAGTCAGCACCTCAGCATCTCACATAAAGGCTCTTAATCAGAAATTAGAAGAAAATAAGTTTTTTTTCTTGCAGCTCAGTGCTCCCCTGTGCACTAAGGGCCGTGCCCAGGTTGTAGGTAGGCGCTTGGCAGCAGCCATGTCCTCCCGAGTGCTGTGTTCCTGCATGGCACACCAGCAACTGCGAGATGGGCAGAGAGAGGCTGATCCACCTGTGAAATAACACAGCAAAGAAAACTCGACTGGCTAATTGATTTTAGGATTAAAAATCCTGAAACCTCCTTGTGACTGGTCATTGGTGATGCCTAGGAACTGCTGCAGAGCTGTGAGCAAGTGGAGGAGACCCATGGAGGGGAGCAGGGCACCAGCCTGATAGTGTTGCTATAAAGTTACCCGTGAAATTTCATCCAGGGTGAAGGGAATAAACAGGAATGAAGCGCGTACTGTTCGGTGCTCACAGATGGGCTCCACACATGTCAAGGCTCAATTTATCCTATCAGTAAGGTCTATTCTGGGCTCTTCTGTTTTTTCTGCCAGTTCAGTCTGGGACTTGTTTTACACTGCTTGGCAAATATTTGGTTTGAATGTTTTTAAGTAAAATTTAAATGATTTGTTGAAAGTCAGAGAAAGCTTCAGCTCTTACTGGTTATAGTAATTTCAAATTTAGCTTTAGGTAAGTTTTAAAGTTATGAGTGTATGGGAAGTATTTGAGTGTAAAGTTTCAGTGGATCCAAACAGCCCACGTTGCTGTTCCTGTAGACCTTGCACTGGTGCTGGTATCCCAAGTCAAACTTTGGTTTTATCTCCTTTAGTGTTACAGTTAATATTCAAATGATTTAAGGTTTATATTCCTGATCACGGGAGGGGAAAACTATTTGGTAGAAAACATTGGAAATGTTAAGCTAAGCGTTGTTTCTTTATTTCTAAGTACTCAAGTACATCTTGGATGTAGACTCAGATATTGCAGCCCTTGGCACTTTATACCCAGTCTTATTTGTCTCCCACCCTTGTAGCGTCATGCTGATTCCTTGCTATATTTTGCTGTGTTGCTCTTCAGAGGCCTTGCAAAGTTTTTGTCGTCTTAAATACGTTTTCCATGTCTTGTATTTTCACTGGCTTTGAAACCTCTTCCCGTCTCACCATATCGCGTTTAATTTCTCTGAGCTGATTTCCTGCAATGGAATTATTTCCCCTGTCCCTGCCACCGTGGTTACAGCCCATGCTGTGTCTGGTCCCAGCAGCCTGTCAAATGCGGTCCTTGGCATGGGAATGCTTGGCATTTGCTCTCCTAACTGTGCTTCTTCAGACACCACCGTGCATCTCAGATGTCTAAAGAATCCAGCCTCACAGCTTTCCTGTGCATTAAGAAAATATTTTCTCGGTTTTATGGAACAACAAAGTGAAATGCCCAACATCATGAAGGAAGTCTGTGGCGCAGCTGGGAAATGAACTCTGATCTCCCTGTGTCTGTCCAGCACCTTAATTACGTGATCATCTCCACTGCCGCATCTCAAATTCATCTCTTGAAGTTGAACAAGCGTGTCAAACTGCATTTTTCATCTCTTTTCTCTTGCCTCTGCTTATAGCTTGAGGCACTGGAGGAGAGTGGAGTTTTTACATGTTAGGAGTCTTCCTCAATACTGTTCTTTTATCCCCTCTTTTTTTGCCTCCCTTCTTACATCCCAAGTCATGTGAAATCAAGTCTCTATTCCCTTTTAGGTCTGAAATGCAGTTTTATGTATTCATACTCTTCCTTGCTGTCAAAAGTTTCATCTCTGTCCTCTGTTTTAATGCTTTAACAAGATTTTTGTTTTTATTTTAGGATCCTCACATTTTCCCTCCTCTGTGACATTCAACTCTAGGCAACCAGAGTTTTCTGCATTTGCCATGTAAATCACTTTCTTTCGTGTTTGAATTTTACTATCCTCAGCCTGACACAGCTTGGAGTAAAAACCTTTTTCTGCCTGGTACGCAAAAATGGATGTACAGGCTTAGATCAAAGGTCTGTCTGGCCCAGCATCCTGTCTCTTGTTGTACAGCGGATACCCAGGGAAGAGTGTCAGAACAGGGCAATCGAGCAGTGATACTTCCCT
>NW_010388251.1:61746-95262 GCF_000710305.1 Buceros rhinoceros silvestris | reverse complement strand
ACTGTGCTCCCAACCTCTAGCCCATATTGGGGGCTCAGAAACTTCCTTTTGTATTTAACAGCCCTTGATAGATTTTTTTTCCCTCACTTTTTCTGTTAATTTGCCTGTTTTTTCTGTGAACCCATGAACACCTTTAGCGTCCATAATATTACATGACAAAGAGACAGGCAGATAAATTAATGCTTGTGCAGGGAAGTATCTGCTTTTGGAGTTTTTTTATCCTGATAATTTCATTTGATGTCTGTCCATTCTTTTTTTTTTCAGAAGGGACTACGAGCACTCATTCTGCATGCCATTTTTGGTTTTATAGTCTTATTGTTTTGCATAATTGTTTTTCCTGCAGAAGCTGTTTCATGCATTTGATCACTGTTGTTGCCCTGCTCCAGTTTATCAGTGCTTCTGCCTTTTTTTTTTTTCCCCCTGAATATGGGGACTAGAACTGCATGTAGTGTTCACGGTCTGGATACACTGCATTTATACTGACGTATGATGATGTTTTACATGCCTTTCCTCAGCATGTCTATTCATTAATTTCTTACAGCTTCCACAATATCGCTTCTATGTTCAGGGTTCCGCACACTGCTGCCCAAGCTGCATCTCTGCTGAGTATTTCCCTTGCACTTTTGCTTATGATCTGGACCCTGTCAGTTACTCTTGCTTCACCAGAATTTCCTTTTTCCTCTTGCTTCTCCCTTTTTATGCTTCCACCATATCTGAAAGAGCTTCCTTCCTCCAGTGCTCCTATCCACCTTGATCTCTAAATTCTTACCGAAGATTCATACTAGAAAGCCCTTCAAAAGCTTCTGCTCTTTTTACCCATTATCTAGTGTACCAGCACTGTCAGACAACTTTCTATTATGCTGGAAATAACAAATGCCTCCAAGATGTGTGCCAAGCTCACAGAATGTAAATCCACATATGATATCCAATCCACTCTTCTTTTTTCTCCTTTCGTCGTCACCATCTGCCTTCTAATCCAGTTTCTGTGTGCATTAAGGTGTAATTTTACACCAGACCAGTTAATTCCAAATTCAGTTCTAGTCTGCACTGTTTAAAAGTGTCTTACGTTAATAGACCTTAATCTGCTCGCACCGTGCACAGCATCTAAAGGAAAGCTGCACTGGGAAGTCGAGGGAAATCTGGCACCTCCCCTATTCCTGTCTGGGAGCTTTTGGATAGAAATCACTTGGATGATCTGTGTAACTTCTGCATAATAAGCCTGATGTTCCTTCTCTGTGTTGGACCCGCCACATCACTGATGTGCAGATGTGAAGCCCTTTTGCCTTCCAGACGTGTTGGATTGTACACAGATGGACTCAGTGAGTGGAGAACACGCATGCCTGAGGTTGGAGACGTCTTATGCTGTATGCTGGGTCAGCACGTAAGTGTTTGTCCAGACTTGTCCTGGATGAATGGTCCTGGCTAATTCTGTAAGAGAGGAGTCTGCCATTGGGTGCCTTCTTGTGCAAGTCCTAGTATTGCTCTGCATTTTAACGCAACCAAGGTAATAGGGGAAAAGTCTGTGTTTTATAGCAGTATGAACTATAGTTTCTGTATCACCATTACAGATTATTAAATTACCCTGATTCCCTCTCTCTCCCCTAAAAGCATCACAGTTACAACAAAAAATGGCTTGTTATGGGCTCTGAGCATTTGAAAACTTGGGCGTTGTGTTCACTTGCTCCTGTATGGACTTTGGACCTTGATCTGAGGTAGACATACACATCATTTGGTGGATGCAGTGAGGCAGGATCATTGTCCTTCTTCCCCTGTCCTTCTCAACCACAAAGTTTAGCTGTGGTGTGGTTTTGAATGCCAGTAGCATTTCAAGTCCCCTGTTTGTGGAGGTGCTGAGGATGATTCTGTCCTTAAGGTTGCATCATTACATTTACATGTAGAGATATGATTCACAGAAAAGTCTGAACCTCTTCCTCTACCTCCACACCATCTAATAGTCGTTTGGAATAAATCTGTTAGCTGAGCATTAAGCTTAATTAAACTAAATTAGAAATGGATTAATGCTGAAGTGGTCAGACGTCTAGTCTGAGAGTTGTTACGCTCGGGTTTAGTGCTCTGCATTTGGCTTCCTGTGTGATCTCGGGCAAGTCACTTAGCTTGTCTGTGAGAAGCCCACATGGTGGTTGTGAGGTTAAATGCCATAAAGATGCATGAGGTCCTCTTGTATATGTTACTGGGCTCATACCGACATAAAGTTAACAAAACCAGTCCTCTTTGTCAGCCCTTTCTGTGTCCTAAATGATCTCTGTGGTTGGAAAAAACCCACGCCCACATAACCAAATCTTACAAATATACTTGCATAGGCTGTACCTGAAGAGATGATGTTGCACTTAAATGATTAGCTGTTGAATCTAATGTTTATAATTATACCGGCGGTGTGATCTGCTTCTGTAGTGAGTGTGGCTTGGAGCCATTCTGATGCTAAAAAAGGGACAGAAACAATCAGTAACCCCTGCTGCCAGGCGAAGGAAGGACGAGGGCTGGGGCAGACAAAAGCTTAATCTTTCTCACTGTTTTTCTAGGAGTTTGAGCTAATCGCTGATAACCAACACTAAAACATCTGAATCATAAATCTCTTCAGCTACTGTGTGGCTCCTAACGAACAGAGTATGAACTGTTGGTGCCTTAGCTATTTCCTTCCCTGATGAGCCATGCCTCACATTTATCTCACATATAACTCCTTCTCGTCTTTGCAGGTTTAAGTGGAAATCACCATAACACTTTTTACATTTAAGTCATCAGGGCGCCCTTTACATGGTAGCTCCCTTCTAAGATAGACAATGATGAAATCGCAGCAAGGAAGTTGAAGACCAGGGATGCAGCCTACATGCTCATCCTTTTCCCCCACTCACCTCCCCCCACCGCCGAGAGCCGGGACTTCTGCTTCCCACTATTGTGAGAATTAATCCTCTAGTGCTTCTTGCTGCTTTACCTTCCATATAGTCAATAAGCACAGAGTGACTGAAAGACTGGATGCGTGTTCAAAGGAATGAATAGCAATGGGCCAAACTGCTCTAGCTGTTTCTCAAGTGCTGTAAGGAAAATACAGTAATTTGCTTTTAACTTGAAAAACAATTATGATACCTCAGCTTATATGAAAGTGAGTCTGGGCTTTTTTTTTTTTTCTTCCTTCTCAGATCAACAGGCAGATTTGGGGGTTAGGGGGTGGGAAGAAAATTTCTAACTTTGCACCCCACCTAGAAATCAATACATTTTTCAACACCAAGATTTATTTCAGAGGAAAAGGAAGTTACATTAGGTTATTGTAGTTGGATATCTTTCTTCTGTGCAAAAAACCCTGGAATGAGTAAAGTTTGAGGTCTGCAGAGTAGATGTGGGGTTTTTTATTTGCTCTGTTTCAACTAGGTGGAAGTGGCATGGAGGTCATTGAGTTAAAATGACTTCCTGAGATTTTTTGATGCTAGAAGGGAGTGAGTTGGGAAACAGTCTTTGGAGCTCCTCTTGCTACAGTTTTATTAGTGAGGCTAACGGGAAATGTTACTGCTCCTCAACATGGTGGGACTGAATCTGTGGGATGATCAGGTCAGAGTCACCTGTGCTCAGGTGCAAGTAACGTGTTTCGAATGGTGGCATCATGTGAGTGCATCGATCAAAGTGTTGGGGTGCGCAGAAAAAAGCTGTGCTCAGTCTTGAAAGATGTGTTTGTAATGTTGTAGTGCATAGCGCAAGTATGGCTCCGTGTGTCCCCTTTTAAGGAGGTTTGGACATAATGGGATTGGTTGATATCCAGATGGTTTATACACATTTTGTTTAAAAGTTTGAAGGAGACTAATATATGGAAACTAAGATATGAAGACTATGTGACTGTAACTATGACAGTTTTGGAGGAACAGCAGGTGCCTTCTGAGAGGAGACTCTAAGTCAGTATTGGTTTTCACAGTGGAGATATCTACGATAAATTTGTTCTTGGAAGGAAAGCAGTGATCCTTGTTCCCACGGCAGAGTGTTATGTGTCATCTCGTGCTTTTGATAGTTTTCTGTATTTTACCTTTGAGAAGCTTGATTTTTTTTCTTTAATTGAGCTTATTTTGTTATCTCTAAGTTGTTTTTAACATTCTTGCGGTGAAATCAGATCCTTTGAAGAAAGCTGTTGTTTGAGAGTTGCCTAGCCAGCATGACTTTCCCTAAACTTGAATTTTTCTTAGTGCCTCAGTTTTCCTCCTTTTGAGCACCTCCTTTGGACAGAAATGCTAGACAGGATGAGATGTTTCCTTCCCTGATGAAAAAAATGCAATTGGTAATGTGTAATTCAGGATTCTTGCCTGTATGAAGTGCCTTGTACAGGTGTTCTTGCTGCTATGTGTGGGACTTACCTGTTTGGAGAGGTTTGAGCAAGCCTGTATATAAAAGGACCTGCCATCCTCTTCTGCTTCGAGGGCTCTGTGAATGCTTAAGCTGGTTCTTGTTGTCTTACAAATATTAAGCCTCATGAGAGATTTAGGTATTTGACTCTATTTTGCGCATATTGAAAAAGAGCAGAGAATAGTCAAGTGGGTAGCCTGGAGTCACCCAGCCTGACAGAGCTGGGAATAGGTTTCCTGGCTCCCAGTACTGTACTTTAAACCACAAGATTAGTCTGTTTTGAAAAGGATAATCTGTATGTTCAAAGAAGGCTTTATAAAACTCCCATTAACCCCGGTGCCGTACCTAGTGAGGAATCTAATTTATGTTCTGGCAAATGAAAGCAGTTTCAAAGACCTTAGTGCTGCAGGTCACCGTCAGACCTTCAAGGTCCATTGCCACCAGTTTAATTTTTGTCCTGCTTGGATTCACCTCTGTCACTCCTGGGAAAGGAGAAGCAAAACTGTACTCCTGAGGAAAGATTTCCAGAGACATACAGTTGTGGATTACTGAGAACAAGGTCCACGTGTGGGGTTTTTTTGCTATGCTTAGTTAATGTACAGAATGGCTAATGTTCCCATTCCTTCCTTGAAAGAAAGACACCTTCTAGCAAAGCTCTTTTTATTGCATTTTATCGCTTGGTCAAGATCTGAAGAGTTGAATTCCAGTAGCCAATGACTGGAAATTTCCTTTCAAACGAAAATGTTGAACTTTAGAGTTTACCCCTGGCTCTTCAAGCTACTTTATCTGAACGACAGAGGAAATTTTTTTCCAGTTTTCTTCTGTTAGTTATCAAGATAGAACACAGCGTCTGAATGTTAGAGAAGTAGCAGGATATTAATCTCAGCATTGCTTTTACTCAAAGATTGCAGGTGTTTTACAGGGTTGGATAAAGATTATCTAACTTTTGAGTGGGGAAGGAGTGAGGTGGACAGAGATTTAGCTCTCATCACTGAATGCATGAAGTGAGAATAAAAGCCAGGGCTTTCTTGATCCCACGCTCTACTAATAACACTTTTACAAGCTGGTTATATAATTATCTGTTACTGTATTCCCCCCACCCCACTTCGGGCAGATCAGCTATTTCATCCAACCAAAGCGTTTTGTGTGGATCTTTGGGTAATCCAATGTCATCGCTTCTGCGCTGAATTGCAGAAACAAAGCTGGCCATTATCGTTTACAAGACGTTTGTTTTGGTTTTTAACATATAATGAAACAAGTCGGGGTTTGTTTTTTTTTTTTTTTTTTTCCTTATTCTGGGTGGCAGGAAAGAATTTACTCCAACTGACATCTGTAGAATAAGTGTTACAGCAACAGACCTGGTTCCTCTGTGTCTGGGCAATAGTTTACTACCCTTCTCTCAAATTGCAATGCTGTTTATAATGTATGTTTTAAGAGTGTAGTTAGCATTAACATTTATGAACATCATCATAATAATAATTAACAATAATAATTTGCCCTTTCTGACAGATATAACTATTATTGTGTAAATAGCCAAGTGTTTGTAGTAATCTGCAAATTTATTGGCTATAAAGACAACATTTAATTAAGCTAGAGAAGAATTCCTGCATGGCATATGTGTTGAAGAAGATATTCATCTGTGTTCTGGAAGGAGAGCTACAAGCACTCCATTACCTTTTTTATGGAGCAGCATTGCCAGATGTGGAGTAAAACACGGAGCTTCCGTCTCCTAAGCACACGAAGGGCTCTTTATTGTTTCCCTTGGCAAATGCACGTGTGAACTGAACTCTGTCCAGACACAGGTGAAGGTGGTGGTTCATGGCCACCGCTGGCCGAGGGGCCTTACTCAGGACTGTTGCACCTGTGACACTGGTGCTAAAGTCAAGTTACTCTTTATGTCGCCAGAAGAAGGTCCTGAGATTTCACATTTTACTCAGCCTAAAAACCCTGGGACCCCCAGCTTTTTCTGAGCAGACCCTTCTGCTTTCCCTAGCTGTGGGGAAGGGAATGGGAATTCCCGTGGGGGTTGGGGCTCATCTCCCGCCTGCTCCCATCCGTGAGAGCAGTTGCCTTGGTCACCAGGCAACGGTGTTGGGTCCTGTTTGGATTTTTACTAGCATCCTGTGGAAGATGGCAGCTCAGTGGAGCAGGTCAGGTCTGTATGTTCGGCAGGACTGCTAAGGAAGCACGGAGGCTAGCCAGGGAGGACGTGCTGGATAGCAGTCGCTGGGGGTGGAGGCTCTGAGCCCCAACTAGGCTTTAAAAGCTCTAGGGGGCTTTTGCATGTTTCCAATGAAATACAGATATTTTTTTTTCAGACAGAGCTGAAGGTAGAGTGTGAGTACTGGAAGAGGTAACTTCACGTGTTTATTTTGACATTAGATCCCATGGTGACATGTTATGAAGCCAGGGCTGTGTAAAGAATGGTGACTTGTATTGCAATGTTCAACAGGCTTGAAAAACCATTTTCTATGACAAACCTATCTCTTAGTGCATGCATCTCTTATTAGGTGGTAACATTGGTGTTTCTTTTAATGATAAAAAAATTGTATGAAAGCCATTAATTTTTGTATTGGAAGTATGTCTGGACTGTGTAAGTTTGGAATAAAGTCAGAGAGTCTGACAGAAAAGCATGGTGATGCTTTTGGCTATCCAGAGCAGGGCAGACAGTTAACGAAGAGTATGAAAGAGACCTATTAGTTACAGTTCCACAAACTGTTGTGCTGTGGAATAAATGTGTGTTTTTAAAGCTTATTCTTAGGCTTGAGACTAAGCCTGTTGCAAACAGGCAGTTCATGCATCTGAGTAGCGTGCTGGCTGCATCATCAGAGTTGATACCAGTGGACAGCTATTTCGTTCTTTTGCAAAATCTTCTTTGCTAAATTAATAGAAAAAAAGTGCTGCAACTTGGATTTCACTGTGGCACTGCAGTGGAATTAACTCACCATTCGTCTTGGCCACGTGCAGCGGTAGAAGCCGGTGGGGTACCTGTGTGTGGCTGCAGGCTCTCTCAGGGGCTTTTCTTTTGTGTGACCCAGAGTGAGGAGGCAGAGTTTTTAGGGCTGATGCACTTTAAGGACGATCTCCCTGCTGAGCTGCCAGCCAGGGTTTGTTTGTGGTGGGTACACTGTGCGCTGCACTCTGTGCAGCATCTGAAGGGGAGGCAGAAGAATGGCTGTCTGGGGAGATCAGATTAAAGGGAAAAAGCAAGGCTTTACGGCCTTTTTTTTTTTTGGTCTTAATGTATTTTACCATTTCATCCTGCTTTTTCAGGCAAGGGTGAGCAGTGACCTTTCTTGCCTCATTCAAAAGCCAGGTTGTCATTTTTGTTTGAGGGGCAGAAGGGATGCAAGGGAATCACCTGAATTCTTAAGGGGCTAGCTGGGCTTTCTGTTTATTTTGATGCCCATAAAGATAGTTTTTTCATGACTTGCTTATCAGCTGGCAGCTAATAACATCCCGGAGGGAGGGGAGTGATGTAAATACCAAAGCACCACTCGTTGTTACAGGAGAAGTTTCACGGCGCAAGCTGCACAGCTTGCATGCCGTGTTGCATCAGCAGTGCATGATGTCAGGGAGTAAATCCCCCAGGAGTTTTGGCCGGTGCGTGAACTAGAAAAGTGGAAGGCCAGTCTGGCTGTAAAAATCTCCGTGAAACAATCCTTTTCCCAGTGAGTCTTGAAATCTCTGCAGAAACTTTAGCCAAGCAATCCATTCCGGATTTTGGTGCTCATCCTTTTCCTTCCCTGTGCTCATGCTGAGCAGATGAGTGCAATGGCCAGACCTAAAATGAAGAGCATCTACAGTCTGATCTCATCCTCCCTTGCTGCCTTTGGCTGGAGAGGAGGAGGAGCTTTGAAATCGGATTATTACTTCGAGCCTCTTGGCTTTGGAGCTACAGACTGTTCCCCACATTGCCAATGGGCTTAAAAGCTTAGCAGAACTCCCACTAGGTACCCAGGAAGCCTCTTACCGCAGGAGATGGTGACATGGCAGGATCAGCTGTTCTTTATTTATCGTGCAGCCAAATCGTCAGGGGATGGACCGTAGCTAACCCGGTGATGTTGTTTCCAGAAACAACATCAGGAACAGGTAGATCTGTGCCCCACCAACGTGATTGTGTTCACTCAAGGTGCAATGCAGAACAGTTGCTAAAATTTTTAGTCTTTTGCTGCTGATAGTACTTAGCCCACAAATGGGAATGTTAAATCCAGTATTTGTGGAGACAGGGAGTTTGGGGTTGGTTTGATTTGGTTTTACCAGCTAACTCTGGCATGGGACTGCGACAGCTTAACGATATATAGTCTATATGGTATTGTGGGTTATCTTCAGAACGGTTCTAATCGCTAGCTGGCTGCTCAACACTTTCCTCAGCCTGACTTCTCAGCTGAAAAACCCAGAAGCCCAAACCAGCACAATCAACGTAGTTTAACGATCCAGATGCATCTGATCCTCCATACAAGCACAGCTACTGGGAGAAGTCCTTTCTAGGAGATAATAAATGATAACTTTCTGAGGGTGAGGCGAACAGGGTGTAATTCAAGCAGACTGTGATTCCTTTCATACTGTTGTGCTTTGAGGTTATTTTCAGCTAGAGGAGTTGAACTTGTGGCTTGGACAATAGTGGTCAGCCACTTTGTGGGGGTGTTTTAGTTGTTTTTTTTTTTAAGAGCGCGACCCCAGTGCTTTTCCCGTAAAGGCATGGACCCCCGATTAGAAATTTAAGCAGACTGGTTGCTTTTCTGAATTGCCCTTTGCAGGCCTCTTGGAAGTCTTCCACAAGGTCTGCAGGAGAACTGCAAACCACAGGCTGGAGACCATGGGTTCTGCTGAGCCTGAAATTTATGTCTCTGCCATGCAAAGCCAGCTCCGTGCCCAGTGCGATGCTTGCCCCTCAGCCAGGATAACTGGCTTATGGTAAAGGGTGTAGATTATCTGCTCTGAAGGAAGAGGGGATTATTTCAAAAGGGAGAAATGATCCTTTGGAGGGAAATAGCACCATCTCCAAATGCTTTGGCTGCTAATAAAACTGCTGAAAAAGAAATATGGTTGCAGTGGCGTCGAGTGTCAAGCCTTATGGCTTTTCTCTTAGCCCCCCCCGCGGGGGAAGCAAGCCCCCTATTCATTCTATTTCTTCCCTCTGCAAAGTATCTTTTCAGATTAACAGGGTACATCTCAGGCTCTGAAGTAACAAGCAAGTAGTTTATTCTTAATAGTTAGACATTAGTACTTAACGCCTCTAGAGCAGCTTTCATCTTAGAGCATCAAAGCACTTAACAGTCAGCAAAGCCTTGCAGCACCTGTGAAGGAAGGGGAGACATACCTACATGCAGAGCAATTTTACAGATGGAGAAACTTACACAACCCCCATCATCCTTACCAGGGGCAGGCTTCTCTCTTAGCCTCCCCAGTGAGTGAAGCATGCCCCTGGTAAGGATGATGGGGGTTGTGTAAGTTTCTCCATCTGTAAAATTGCTCTGCATGTAGGTATGTCTCCCCTTCCTTCACAGGTGCTGCAAGGCTTTGCTGACTGTTAAGTGCTTTGATGCTCTAAGATGAAAGCTGCTCTAGAGGCGTTAAGTACTAATGTCTAACTATTAAGAATAAACTACTTGCTTGTTACTTCAGAGCCTGAGATGTACCCTGTTAATCTGAAAAGATACTTTGCAGAGGGAAGAAATAGAATGAATAGCAGTTTTAAGTGCTGACAATGCATAAAATTCATAACGAATGTAGTTCTTGTCCCAAATTACTTGCACTCCAGGCAAGATGAACTAGGAGGAGAAGAAAGCACCAGGACACTGCTATGGGCCAGGAGGGAGACTGGATCAATCGGTCTGAAATCTCTTTTCAGTACAGTTTAGCCACCCAGCGAGAGCTGCTCGTATTTGTTTGTGTTACACAGCGGTGAAAAATTCCAGTGAGAGAGCAAGCAGCAACATGCTGTACAAACAGGGGAGGGTCTCTGTCCCAAAGGAGGGATCAGGCAGCAGGTTAACGTGGATGGAGAACGAGAAGCCCGGTGAGTGTTCTGGTGCGTGGAATAGGTGGTAGATAGATAGCACCGTGGTTTCAGATTTCTAAGCATCCTGATAGAGAGGCTAAAGGGGCACAACCAGAGTATGCCTATAAACCAAGCCTAGATCCAAAACATCCATCAGCATTGGACGGAGTTTGCATTTTCAAACGTACTTAGGCTGAACTGAGCAGAATTCAATGTTTGTGTATCCCCTTCCATAGCTGAAGGGAGCTGCTGTAGGAGAGGATGGCTGATGTTTGCCAATTGCGCTCCTGACACCGGAGGGGAAGGACGTGGGATTTGTTCTTTGCAAACAGCCATAATGTGGAGGCAATATGACAAATTCTCCCTGGCTTTCCATTTGTAACTATCTCCCTCATACAAAGCTGTCATCTCACGCCTCTGCTTAGCCCTGAAATAACATTATGCCCCTATATACAACACGGTGGAAATAGCCTTCAAAGTCTGCTCACAGCAAGTTGAAGGAGGTAGAGAACTCAGAAGAACAGACATTAAGGGGGAACCTGAAGAAACAGGACAGGCAATACCTTCTTGCTCTTGTTTTTTTCCCCTCCCTAATCGACAGAGTAACTTTTCTCCTCTCTCAGGTGCTTTCTCTTCATCCCTTGCCCTCACACACACCAGTCTGGTGGCTCAGAGAAGAGCCGTGACCTCTGTGGTGCCATGTGTCACTAAACCTCCTTGCTTCACACCCATGAAACTACTCTAGAAGGTCAGCTTGGCTCCCCCTGACCTCATGGTTCCCAGGGGACAAGGGTGAAGATGATGATGTTTCCTTGAAGAGAGACTCTGACTTGGTTCCAGCTGCCAGGAGCACAGGGAAGGGCGTTCAGCACTCACTCTCCCTGCAGTGGAAAGGCTGAATGGAGGAATCAGGGGCCCTTTGGGCTCAGGGAGGAGTAGAGCCCTGAAACATCATCTAGAGAGAGGGCAGCGTGCAGGCTCTTTCAGACTGTGGGGAAGCTAGCAGAGGCATGGCCAGCTGCAGACATGGATAACGGATGGTGTCTCCAACTAGCTGCTTAAAATTAAGATAACGTGGCTGGGAGAATCCATCAGGATCAGGAGCTGTAACTTCTTTCTGACTTTATGGCAGCCATCTAAACCCACTGCTCGTTGAGTTTCTAGGGTATCCGTGGCCCTAGGAATATCCGTAACTCCCTGCACTCTCAGGAGGTTTAAGATTTTGAAAACTATTTTCATCTGATGGCAACAGTCACAAGCAGGGAGATCATGGCAGTGGGCTGCAGAGAGCACTGACTGCCAGGTAGGGACATGGGTTTTTTCAGTCATGCTGAGTATATCCCACAAGGTGAATGTGCCAACAGGCCAACAAGCTAAATTGTAGGGGTTGACAGAGCCACTGGCTTGTAGTGTAGCTGGATCCTGTCACCTCAGCTCGGGCACCGCGTTCATTGCATTGGCCTTCTGCTGCTGCTTTGGGTGAGTTGATTGGGTGTGCTCTGTGGCCAAAAGCAAGGTGCTGCACTTTCCTCTCTGGGACACGCTGAAGGGAGCAATGGTCCCTCCCCAAGTCCCTGCATCCTCCTGGGACGGATGGCTCATCGGTGGGGAGGACAGCAAGAGCTCCTAGCTGGAGATAGGAAGCCCCCATCTCCAGGATAAATGTTGCTTGTAGAAGTATTTCAGACCTGCAGCTGAATTCCCGTCTTCCTGCCCAATCCCCCTAACTGTACTCTTTTGCATGACTTTGCCAGACTCTTGCCCAGGTATCTGTGTCATTAATTATCTGTGAGGGGAAAAGAGGGTCCTGATTCGATTCAGTGAGCATTGTAATTTCAACACATGGCTTGGGGCTGGCTCAGCACAGTGAGCTCCTAAAGCCTCTGCAAAAGCCTGTTGAGTCACTTGGGAGCATTGCAATGGAAAGCTGATAACAGCAGCGGTATGGAAATAGAGCTGAAGGGATTGGGGTTTTTAAACTGATGGCTAACTTGGAAAAGGCTTAGCTCTGCTTAAACTGGTTATGTACATCAGATTTGGTTATAGATGATTCAGCTCCAGCACAGAGAGGGAATCCTTCATAGTCCTGTACCTCAGCACCCTGCCTGCTCGCACCAGGCTCTTGCATGTGCTGGGTTTCCCTGTGGATTTGGAGGAGCCTGTCTACTGAAACGAGGGTCCCAGACTTTGTGATGCCACTTTCCAAGCAGACACCTTGCTAGGAGCTGGAGCGTGACCAGCTGCTTTTTGTAGTTAAAAAAGCCAGTGCATGCAGCAGCCCTGCCATCACCTTTGTGCTGGTATTGGTGACAGTGGTGTCACTGCTGTCACAGTTGTGGACTCATTCGTTTACTTTCACCTGGGAAGTGGATTTCTTTCCTCTCAAAAACCTGGACAGATACTGAGAAGGAGTTTGGGCAGTGTGGGGCTCAGGTCACCATGCGTCCAGAGGCCACAGCACTTGTGCGCTGTCAGGAGCAGACCAGAGTAGCAATTGCAGCAAAACACAGATGATATTGGGGCTTAATACATGCTCACAGCAGCTCTGGTGAAGCGATATTTGTTTTGTACTCAACCGTTGGCCAGCAGCACGCCGGTGGGGTTAACCGTACCCGCCACAGTGCCTGGCGTGTGGCAGGCAGGCAGGCAGGCGTGGGGCAGCAGGCTCTTCTCTCCCAGCCCGCCGCTGCCAGCTCTTTTCCCAAGTTGCTGGGAGGGATGGGTTGGTGCCCTCTTGCCCTCCACGGCTAACCCTGCTTCGGGCCAGAGCTCGTCCCGGGTGAGGTGGTCACCCTTGCTCCGGCAGCCGCCTCTTCCCGACAGCCCTTGCCTGACTCAGGGGGGATTTAGTCCCGGGCTGGGGGGAGGGAAAGACGTTAAACAGGCTTTTCCCTAATGAGGTGTGACGCCAGCTGGAGAGGGGGAGAATCCTGCTTTTCTCCTGTCTGTTGCTCTCTCCAGCTAGAGGAGGAGGAGATGTGTCCCCCCGCTTCCTCTGCTGATTTGCTGCCTCTTCTGTTTCCTTTCTGTGCCGTCCCCAAAGCGTTTTGGCAAGGTTCAGATTTCTGTGCTCACAGCTCAGTGCTCAAAGAGAAAAGGGGAAAAACAAAAGGGTTGGAGGCGTGGGGGGGATGGTGGCTGGGAGGAAGCCTAGCCGCTCGCCCTAGCCAGGCCAGAGGAGCATGGGGATGGGCACCCGGGCAGTGTTAGCCCTGAGGACCAGGGTGGTTTTGGTGGCCTCTTTCTCCTGGGAGTCCCTGGCATCACTTTGGCCACTTCTGCTCCAATGCGCCCCCAAGCACTGCGTCGCTTTGCTGGTCAGCCCTTGTGGGAGAGGAAGGCTAGAAAAACAGGGTTTATTCCTCCTCCTGAAAAACGTGGGATGAAGCCTTAGGTGAAAACCTGAGGGGATCCTAACTCTTCATTTGCAGTCCTGAGACATTAAGATTTGTTCATGCCCTCCTGGTCCCTAGCATTCCCACAGCACCCTGGGCATGTGGGCAAAGTCCAAGAGTTAGACGTTTAGGGGCAGAAAGCTGCAGAATCCAGTGGGATAGAAAATTGAGACATTCAGTTACACAAGGCCAGTGGACCCAGCCTTGGGAAACTAAAGCAGCTCTTGCTGCTCTTGCCCTATTGCAAGCAGTGACAGCAAAAAGGTAGGCAAAAACTTTACAGGGCAACGTCAGTATCTTTTTCCTAAGACAGATAGACACAGTAATACTTGGACTGTGCCTTTACCATAACCCACTGGCACCAAGTGTGATTGTCCATATGGGCCAGAGGACCAGAGTGGGCTACAGGCGGCACCCATGGCATTGGGGAGTGCAGCGTGAACACCTTCCAACAGAGGCACTGGCAGCTTCACGCCCTTCGTTAGACCTGTGCTATGTGTGTGCTGGTTAATCCTGCCCTGTCTCTGAGTCCCTTAAGTCAGCGTGGCACCAGGACTCTGCATCTAGCCCCGCATCAGTCTGTGTGCCCAGTGCCCGTGTTAGCCAGCCGCTGCGAGATCCATCTGAGGCCAGGACAGGTCCCCAAATCGGCGCCGCACCTGCCATGAATGCAAGGATGAGGACTACCCACCTTAGAGAGAGGAGGTAGCAAGAGAGGGGGAGCATTACCAGCCAGGTGTTCTGGGGAGTGCTGCTGGATTCTTGCCCAGGAGACAACACCTAGCACAGCGCCCAAGGAATGTCTCCCAGCTCCCCCGGGTGATCCTGGCTCCAGAAATGTAAAGGTCACTCCTGGCCCTGGGAAACAATGGCTGCAGATAGGGGCTATCTGAGCCGGTTTTGGCCGCTGCTTAAGGAGTGTTAGTCAAACAGCAGGCTGAAAAGGCTCACGGGAGGCAATTTAAATATTCCTTCATACAAAAGGCTGTTGCATCCTAGCAGAGGCAGGCTGCTGACTGACAGCTTTAGTACACGAGTGTATGTAGATGAGGGAGAGGCTGAATGGGGAGGAACATCCTGGATACTTACGTTCCCCCCACCCTTTATTCTGGGTGCTAACATGTCATTTTTCACAAGCTCTAAGTTTACTGCAGTAACACACCTGGGATGTTTATGGCACATGGCATACTTTGGGGTCTTTCCACCCCACACCTCCTCCTCGGGTGTACTTTATTAGAAGACAGATGTCCACTACAGTAATTTACAAATAAAATAACTCAACACCTCCCAAATACAAATGCTTACCAAGTGAATTCGCTCCATAATTGGTATTTATATAGTGTGGTTACTATTTATACAACAATACTATCACTCTCTCCAAGGGATGGCAAGCAGCAACTGCAATTTTTCTCTTACCTTGTCATTAGGCAGGGTAGTGTTCTAAAGACCAGAACAGAAGATTCTTGAGGCTTTTTCTAGCTCTGTAGCAAGGACGCTATGTCAGGCTTTGACTGCCCACCACCCTTCCCTTGCCTCAAGTTTCCACATGTAATAGATGCGTTTAATCCGTTCTTCACAAGGCAGGTGTCAGACTTCCACCCGTGAAGCACTTTGGAGGTTGTACACGAGGTAAATAAGAGCGGTGTTGATAATGAAAATATGGCATTAATACATTTCCAATAAAAAACTACAAGAAGCATTTAATCTGCAATCTGTTATCAATAATTTTATTACCGCGGTTACTGCGGTCTAATAAAAAAGCACTTTCTCTTCTTTATTGGGTAAGTGCCAAAACGTTTATCCTTTATTCTCTGGCCATTAACCTTTATTCTGTAGCCATTAGCTTAGCCATTTGTGTAACAGTCTGTTGAGTAACATTCAAGTAGGAATTTGTATTCAATCCATTATTTACTCTGAAACTCAAAAGAAGTAGCTTCTTATGCCTGTGTTGTTTATCCATATTAAATCTTGTTAAGTGCTGTATACTATGGATGATAAGTCTTACAGAAAGTGGATTTTTCTTTCTGTGACTGATTTTCTGACATATAAATAAAACTGTAGTTAACCTAGCAGTATTTTGGAAACAAAGCTGGAATTTGCTGGCTGAAAAACAGATATTTCTTACAACATGTGCAAAATTTGTAATAACTACATTTCAGAAGTTTATCATACCTCTATGTGAACTCCGTCATGCTGAAATAAGCCATGATGATCTCCACCTTTGCATCAGGGGTTGTGATTTTGGGTCATGAGGTCTGACATCCCTCCATCCTTTCTTTCTCTCTTACTAGAGGGAAAAATAGAACAACCAACCCAAAGAGAAATAATTAATCAAAATACCTGCTTTTCTTTGAGGCATTTGCTTGCTATCTTTCAGCCATTTCTAGCTATCCATCTGACAGATATCCTTCTCTGTGTAAGTGGCTTCTACGGCCACGCTTTCTGAGCATACCTTTTAAATGAACTCACCAGCCTTAGTGAGTGGAAAGCAAAGCAGGAGAATGAAAATGTAGATTCCTGCCCATCAGCTGAACATGGGAGAAGTCATGGCTTGCTTATTAGGCTGTAGTAAGTCATCGTCACTGAACCCTATTTTTCTGTTACCAGACAAAAGCATTAGTCTTGTGGCTGGAGAGTGACATTCAGTAAAAGCCTTTCAAGGTCTTCCCATAAACTCTTGCAATGAAGAAGTGGTAGCGGCAGTATTTTTAACGATGGGGAAGGTCAGCTTACCACATGTGTGCTCTGTTGCTGTACATGTGCTTGGGTCTTTTTGGTCCTGATCGGCTAGCAGTAAATTTTAAGGAATTAATGTGATGGTTGTAATTTTTTTCTCTCCTTTCTGCTCATTAGGAACTGGAAGCTGCTCTTCACAGGGATGATGTGGAGTTTATCAGCGACCTGATCGCCTGCCTTCTTCAAGGTTGCTATCAGCGCAGAGACATCACGTGAGTAACCTCACTCTTCGGCTTAAGCGCTTTGCAAGGGGAGCTAATTAACACGGTTGTGGGGATGTTTCACAGCTTTAGAGTGATGACATGGCAGTGATCGGCAGCCACTAGCAATCAGGCCAGATGCTTCACCAAGTGGAAGGGAATTCCAGCTCTTCTTGGGTTGAGATGCAGGTTTTTAATTTTACACACCCATTTTAAGCAAACTTCTTTGCATGTCAAACACGCAAATGTGTTTGATGCTCTGCTGTAGCACCAGCGCATACAGTGAACGTTCACATCTGCTGATATGTTCTGCACTCTGGTCAAATTAGTGATATTAACTAAGTCTTTAAATCATCACTTATGCTTTCGACATTTTATGTATTATTGCATAAAATAAAACTTTCTGCGCTGCAGACTCCTCACTTGCATGGAAAATCCTGTTGCTTTACAGAGGGGCAATTGTAATAATTTTCTTGGAAATAAGAGATGTATTGCAATCAGTTTAGTTGCAGGATTGACACATTCTCTTGACGTTTCAACATTCAGAGACACTTCGTTAGTGTCCAGCAAAGTAGCTTCCCAAACTGAGACATAAGTAGAGCGTCATTCTTTAGAGGATTGCCACTCAGGGAAATGTGCTCCCAGTGATAATGAAGGTTTGTTGCAGTGTGTTTTATTTGTTCTTCTGTGAATCACGTTAATATAAAGCATAACTGTGGAGAAGATGACAGCTTGGCTACACTTGCAGTTGCTTAGAAGAGATGTTAAGCAATCCTGCTCCTTAAGATTCCCCTGTTGAGCAGAGGCTTAAACTGCTGCATAGGCATAAGCATAGGTGCTTGCACTGAGAGCTTTATTTCTAATTAACCAATTATGTTCAACAGAATTTATACCGTTTATTTTTTTAATATATATCTGCCACTTAAGTGTGTTCTCTTGCATTGCTGCGTTGACAGTCAGCATAGGTGGTTATCAGGACCTGAACCAGGCAGCGGCACTGCATTTGCTGTCTCTGAATGAAACTGATGTGACGAGAAGCTTCATTGTAAAGGGTCTGCAATTGTGTGTACCTCCTTCATCAAAATATCCACAAAGCAATATTATCTCCTTTATAAACATGCAGCAAGTTTATTTCTTCAGACTAGAAACACCAGAAAGGAGTGGCTTAAGTATTTTGCCCACCTTAACCAGCTCACCCTTATAGAAGCAGTGGAAGATTTGTCTTTAATAAATTTCATGAAATCCACGTTGTGAAGTTTTCCTAAAGATCTAAGAGTGTACAGCTGGCAATTGCACTGTTAAATTGCCTTCCCTTTCTCAGCTTTCTAACTAATAAAATTCAGGGATGAATCATGGGTGAGATGTTGGGCACTGGTAAGTTGTCTGTCTGGGTAAGTTTATGCAGGTACACAAGCATATACACTCACGCACAGTTACGTGATGCACCTGGCAGCTCAACAACGAGTAGTTATTCAGTATTGCATGTAGGTCCCAGTTTGTGCCTATGTATGTTTAGCTTTGGGCAACGCTGACATGCAAAAGCTGCAAGGAGGTAACATCATCGCAGAAGGAAGAGCTGGTAACCCAGCTGTAGTTTTGTACAGCCTAGTCATATGCAGGTACCTACATAGCTGTTGCAGTGTGTCTGTCCACGTACGAGAGGTGCCGTAGGAACCAGAGGAGTGCGAAGTCACGTAGTGAAGTTGTGAGAACCTATGCCTCACTCAAATGGTTGTGCTAGGGAGAGCATGAGGAGCCTGAAGGAGAAACCAGCTGCACCCTTTCTATGGCACCTCCTGTAGAAGGGGACTACCTCAAGGGCAGGGAGTAATGAGAAAAGTCATTCCTACAGAGGAAAAGAGCACAACAAGAGCATTGTGGTGGAAATAGCTGAAGGCATATGTCAGGAAAACTGCCTGGAGCCGCTGGGATTTCTAGGGACATGGGCTCTGAAGAGGAAACAGTGGAAGAGGCTACCTGGAAACTGAGGGAAAGGTACTGTATGCAGAGGGATGTCATGAAGGAAGAAGCATTAAGATGTCATTAAATATGGAAATCTGTGAATTAAAGATAATTAAAATGATGGTTTGGATACACTTCTCAGAAACAAACTTGCCCCATTGTTTATTTCACGCTTGCAAACCAAGCCATAGAATATTTTTCCAAAATGAATGTGCATTTTTAAAGCCTAAAATTGTCCTTGTTCCTTATGCATTTATTTCCAACACCTTTGTTCTCTCTAATCCAAGTTCAAGAAGCATAGGCCTTGGCTGTTGCACAGCTTCCCTTCTGTACCTACTTTGTCACCAGACAATGGTAAGGGCTTGAGCCCCTGGCGGATTTTTTGAGGGCTCAGCAGACAAAGACGTACAAACGTAAGAAGCCGAATTTGTGTGAAGTTTAGATTTGGCTTTTCACAGTGGGCCAGGACTCCATATTTTTATGTTGCAGATACTAGGTATCTGTCTTGTGGGAAAAACCAGCAGTTTCACAGGTCATCACAGTGGCATTACAGCAGCAGTTTCTCCAACCATTTGTGCTCCCTGTCCTCGTGCCGAGGCTGTGAGCTGTTCATACTTAGGCTGTAAACTTTGCTCCCTCTTGCACCTCAGAAGGGAAGGTAGGACCTTGTTCTCATCTTTGTTCTTGGGCTGGAGCACCAGCACAAGATGCTTCATATAAGCTCGTACAAAACAGAGTTTACCTGCCTCTCTGAGGGCCTTTGAGGTTTGAGTAGTTTTGTATCGTGTCTTGCCTCTTTGATGGCCAAAATGTTATCTGCCTATGCTTTCTCACAGCCTCTCTGGAAGCAGCTTGTAGTTCTTGTCACATCTGTTTTGACTGCACGCAGAACTTGCAGCGGAGCTGGGCTGCCTGGCTTTAATCATGCATCATAAAGGGGTATAAAACTGTCACATACCTTTGTTAATTATAATGTGCTCCAAGTAATTCTGGAAGTGGAACCTAGTTGAGAGCCCTTATAATGCACAATTTAACACACTCTAGTTTGATTTGCTTGTTATTCTTTGAAAAAAAAATGAGATAAGTTGTTTCTGTGATTCTTGTTTTTGAAGTAGGGCAACTTTGTCTTGGTTTTGATATTGTTTATGGCAGACTTTAAAAAAAAAAAAAGAATCAAATACAAGAGAGAGACTACTTTTTACCCCGCTTGATGGCTAAGTAGTGTTGAATGTCTGGGTGCTTAAGACTTTCTTTGAGTTATGGATATCTGTGTTTAACTGCAGAAACTACTTAATGGGATGCCACATGATCTTCTCCAAACTCTTATTTATCTTAACCTATCATAGCTGTTAGGAACACTGACCTGGTTCTTGCCGTGTTAAGCATAGTAGAAGTACAGAACAAAAACAGTGGTAGTTTGCATTTCTGCCTTCTAGCACCTTTAGCAATGACCCTGTCCTTGCCTGTCACCAGGTGGTTAGAACACTTGGCCAGGACAGTTTCCCCGTTGCTCTCCTCTCCTTGCTCTGACCCAAAATACTTCTGTGCCATGATCTGCACCTTTTGCTGTTTTATAAATACCTTTCATAGTATTCATGTACCATCCATACCATCTAACTACTAACCACGCAGTAACTAATATCCTTGAAGCCTTTCATTTGATCTCCCAGCTCAGTTTTATGCTATAGGTACGGTTTGATTTGATGCCAGCGAGTTTACCCATAGGTTTTTCCTGCCTCTAGCTTTTGTGCACAGGCCTTGAAATGCCTATGTTTTAATTGTTTCAAAAACACAAATGCCTGGAAAGTGGGGAGCAAAAGGGGAGAAAACGCTTAATAGAATTTGGGGTTTATAAAAAATAAATAGAAATTAAGCCATTTGAAAAATACTGGTGCTTGCTTCAGATTCTCTCTGATATAAATTGGGCAGCTGCAGAGTCCCTAGGGGCTGCTACTTTAATTCCAGCAGGAAATGTGACTTGATGACTTGTATCAAGGCAGGAAGATCAGAGCTTCAGCTAACGGCAGCGGCCTCAGCAGGAGCCTTCTGCAGCTGTTTTTAAGTAAGGAGTGACGGTGTGACATGGATGTTACACTCGACTAAAATAATCCAGAAAAGCTCCCACTGTTCAGCATTTCTTTGGGTGAAACTCAATCTTCACTGCTCTGTTATTGCATTTTTGGTGTTTTTTCTAATGCGATGGCATGAAAAGTTTCAGTGACTTTATCAAATTTCTCATTGGGAGGTGTTTTGTATGATGTTATTGTCTCTTTTAAAACATTTTAAATTGATTTTTCTTACAAAATGTTTTATTTTTCTTTTTTTCGACTTGGACAAAAGTGCCAGAAAGTGAGGAGGAACAAAAACATTATCTCTGCTCTTGCCTATGACCCATGAGATTGATTTTTTTTTTTTTTTTTTTTTTTTTATATTCCACGGAGATTGGTCAATCGCTTTATTATCTCTGCTCTTGCCTATGACCCATGAGATTGATTTTTTTTTTTTTTTTTTTTTTTTTAATATGCCAGGAGATTGGTCCATTGCTGTAGCTGAAAACTATCTAATTGACTTCTGCGGCGCCACAGGCAGCATTTACTTCCTTAGAAACCTCAATTTTTTTTTCCTTGTTATTTCTTCCCTTAATGCATTGGAATTTTTTCTTCCCAAATGGCTTATCTATTTTGCACCCAACTTAAGCTCTGTCTGGATCTTGAACCTTGGAGTCTTTGGCTTGTAGTTTGCACCTGGTTTGATCTGATATGGCTAATAGGAGGATATGCCTTAACTCCTCTTCCGTCTCCCACAATTGTCTTAAATATTTCTTTCATATCCTTAGTGGTGGCATTGAGAAATACTCCCAGCATGGCATCTGAAGAGCTATATTTCCTACTTGTTGAATTGCCAGTCAAGAATGCAGCCTCTATTCTGCTTCTGCTTATTTCCTAATGCTTGTTCTGTAATCACTTCTTTGAGCTTTCATCAGAAAGGTATATGGGATAACCAGAAATCTTTCAACTCATTGGGTCAGAGTGCCTGTTTCTGAGGACTGTGTTTACTAGCTCTGAGTATTTAGTTTCTCCTTCTGCTTTATAACTTGTGTCCATCCTTGTCCTCTATTCTGTGTGGACTGTGCCTTCTTTGAGGTTTACCCTAGGTCTCATGTTTTGGTAAAAGTGACCTCAGTAAAATGCTTAACATCCTAAAAATGCCCTTCTGCATGTGATTACGTGAGCCGTGTCCTTGAAGAGCCACTGTATGCTGGTCTGGTTTAGGCGATAGTGGTGGGTGAGCTGGGATAGCTGGTTAACCAGTGCCAAATTTTCAATCTCGTGGATACTGTGGTGAACCAGGCTGTAGGATTAGCTAAGCCAAGGTACTAAGACAATCTGAGTGAATTCAACACTTTGGTCCATTCCATAACATCTTGGGGCAGCCAGCCTGAGCTCAGTTTCAGCAGACTTGGGGATCACCACCTTTTGGAGAGAGTTTTAACAGCAAGCTCTTGTAGTTTTGCCAGTGACCTTGATTATAACAACCATTTCAATGGCCCAGCCACAAAGCACCTCACTGACTGAGAATCATATTCATGAATGCCAAGTGAATATCAACAAGATCAGCATTATTTACAGTCTGACTTTTAACAAGTGCTGCCTTGCATACATCATGGAGATTGGTGGATGGCCTCTAAAATCAACCCAGTATCATCAGCAGAGGAGATACTGTGAGGGGGCAAGGGAGATGAAGTGGCTGTATTGCTCATCTTGAATCTAATATTAATATTTATTATCACAATAGCCAAGCCATGCAAGGTGAGCCTTTTAAAGGGTAAAAAGTGAAAATGAGGCGGCTGGCAGGTGTTGGGAAAGGAAGGATGAGATTACAGCAGTAAAATAACACGGTCATTCAGAGATTAATGAGAAGCACAGTGGGATAAAATTATAGAGTTCAAGTATAAATAAAGCTAAGTAAATGTCTTTGATTCTCAGATGGGTAAAATGAATCTTTAAAGAAGAATTTGAAGAAAAGTTGGTAGCACATTCTGGAAGTGATATTCCATAGGTGTGTCAGAGAATAAGGAATGAAAATGGTGAAAGAAAAAAGAGAGGGTGAAAGCTGTGCTACTGTGTTGTTGTCAGGGCAGGTGGATGAGAGAGAAATAGATAGGATAGCTGGGACAGGGAGTTATGCAAAGCATTGACAGAGAGGAATAGGTGGCTAAACTTAAAAGGATGAATAGAGAAGAGTCGGTGAAGGGTCTTGGAGACTGCAATGATGTCATCATGCCATTGTCAGGGTTTGAAATACGAAATGGACAGCTGCATTTCAGAGTTATTGATGTTGCAAACCAAGTACTCCAGAGAAGAAGAAGAAAGCAACAATGAAGAAAGAAATTGAGAAGGCAAGTGAAAAATCTTCTCCTTAGAAGGAAGAAGACAAAGAGTGATTGAGAGGGACAGGATGTGAAAGTTCTCTCCACAGGAAACCTTTGCCCTCGCTTTTGAGACTTGCATTTCAAGATAGTGATGCTCCAAACGACCGATGCAGGATTTTTTGCTCCAGCACAGTTGGTTTTGCAGGCCACCTCCCAGCACCTCAGCCAGGCTCAGAATCTTTAGTCCAAGGGTGAATATTGGAAAAGCTCTGGAATTATTTTCTTGCAGCCTTTTAGCCCCAGTGAGCTTGAGAACAGCTGGGGCAGCTGCTGGCCAGCTGCTAAACCACTACGATAATGCGGTGTGTCATATCGGTCTCTGTTTTAAGTCACCTATACTTTTAATTTTTCTCTTATTTTACCATCCATCCTTCCTCAGTTTCTTTCTGGCTTAACCAGTGTAGTGGTTTAAGCTTTAAAGAAAAGAATAGGAAAGACCTGTTCTGAAATTAATTCTAAAAGGGACTTCTTTAGGACTCATTTATCTGTAAAAACTTGGTTTTATCCATTGTCCCCAGAAACTCGTAATATGTGGGGCTGGTTCAAAGTAATTAATTTGCTAAACTTGTTTGCTTCAAGGCAACCCCACGCTAGGTATTTTTTGCCTCAGAAGGGACTCTCTTTTTCCACATTAAGGGTATTTTTTTTACAAGCAGCAAGGCACATAAGGGCTTTTTTTCATATGGATCTGTGCCATAACACACGTGTGTGTCCTATTTCCCCATCATCACCAAGCCAGTAACTCTAGCTTCTTCCCCTCAGTGCTCATCATCACTGTAATACCCTAAGATCCTCTCTGCAAGCCCAAAGCAATCAGAAGAGCTTATGGCGCAGCGATACTGTTGTGTTTCCTTATAGCTGTAAATTGGGTTGATGGGCGCTAGGAATGAACAATCAGAATTAAGCTGGTTTCACTTGTTCTTCAAGGATCCAGGAATGAATAGTAAGTAATGATCCTCTTCCAGTCTGAATGTGGGGCACAGTGAGCCTCATTCCTATTTGCTCTTTCAGAATATAGGAGATGTATTTGAATCGTTTGTAAGTTAATTGGCTCGAATTCCCACAGGTCAATCTGGTCTTCAGAAAGGGCGTAACCATCAAGTAACAGCAGTAGAAAGAAAGAAGCGTATGGATGAAAATTGACAAGCGCAGGTTGAAGCCTGGTTAGATGCAGATGAAAGTAAAGGTGATATGAGAAGTGAAATGCTGTCAGAGAACAACCAAAGCCGTTGCTGTCTTATCAGGTCAGTTCACAAGGTGAAATTGGGGCTCTAGATGCCTGCCTTTATTCTAGACTCTCCAAAGAGTCAAAAAGCAGCGTGCAGCAGTGGTTCCCACACTTCATTGATGTCACCAACTTAAACTGGTGGCACTGGTGCACAAGACAGAGGTGCAGGTTAGCAGAGCTAGCTAAAGGAAGATTGCACGGACCTGCAGGGCACAGCTGGTCCCCTGGTGAAGCACCAAGAGGAGATTAAGCAATACTGGTGCCAAACTGAAGGTTTTATAGTCACATCAGCAGGCAGCAGGCTTGATGACACTGCTTTGTAGTATCAGTAAGTTATGTCACTTCTTGGATGCAACAGGAAAGCAAAGGACCTAGATTCTCCTCCGAACACACGCTCACGAGGCAATAAATTCAAGAGACAGCACTTTGCAGTGTCAGTTTTAGAGCGCAAAGAGCAATTCCTGGGCCTCATAACAAAACCGTCTGACCTGGACATTTCTGAGCACAACTTAACAACAGGAGGAACCTTTCTGCCCCCAACAGAGAGGAGGACAGATTCTTGTCGGCCTTGTAAAGGAGGTCAGACAAAGGCAAGAAGATCCTTAGGCAGGGTGAAATGATGATCCTGAAAGGCCCTGATCAGCAGGTGAAACTCCTGCAGTCTCTGAATGGATGGATCCCTCCCAGCACCCCTCAGGAATTCAGAGTGCTGCATTCTTCTCTGCCTAGTTCTTTTTCAAGGCTTATCAGACACTGAGGATGGGAATCATTTATAGGCATAACAATCCCACAGCCGGGACAGCGTTTGAAGCCTGGGGGCTTCTGCATTGCTTCTGTGTCAAGTACCTTCGACTTTGAATAACAAAAGGCAATCTCTTGAAGGATCAAAAAGGAAAACAAAAAGAACCAGTGCTAGAACTGTTTATTAACTAACCCAAGAACTAGTTACAGGTTGTTAGATACAATGAAAAGGGAGACAGGAGGATCTGGGGGCTCAAGAGGGAAAGGAGTACCTTATGGAAAGCCAACTCTGTCGGTCGCTGGGGGTGGATTTGGGTAACACTGGGTGGGTTGAGAGCCTGGTAAGAGGCAGGGTGATGGCTACTGCTTTGAAGGGTTCTGCTAACGGAGACTTTGGTCCGTGCACGCTGGGTGCAACAGCCAGCACATACTGATCTGATCTGGAAAAGACATGCAGTCCTTGAGAGGCATCTCGATGGCCACACATGACAGGCAGGATATCTGACAGACTGTCTTACCAGGAGTTTTCTGGAGGTTCCTCTATATTTCCAGATGCACAGTCTTTTACAATATCAGCCGTATCTTAAGGAACAGAGGTCTCTTATTTTTAGGCGAGAAAAGAAAAAGTAGCTGCAATATCATCTGCTTTCCTCCATGCTGGAGCTGTGGTGCATGTTTCACTGTTTCGGCAGGTAGGAAAATGCATGTGAGTGGCTGATAACAGAACTGATTTCCTCTTGGTGTTTAGACCTCCCCTTGCTGCTCTCGTGGGTTGTACATCGCACTGAAGGCAACTGATTTGTTGTTGCGCCCTTCAACTACTGATTTCAGAGTCGTATCTTAAAGGTAAAATTGAGTATCTGTGGGGTCAGTAGGTTAGCAAAATTGGGCAGGTGAGTTTAAACACACCTTTGGTGTGAACATGGTCATCCTGAGTCGAAGCAAACAATGCCCATGGAAAACAGCATAATCACACTTAATCATGTTTATGCAGTTACAATTAAGGAAAAAGACAATTTTAAAAATGGCCTCGAATCATCTCTTCTTTGTATTCATTCAAGGTAAATAATCCTTTCTGTTCATCTATTGCTACCTTAATTCATGTTTTCACGGATACATAGATCAATAGTGTTTGCTCACCACAGTGATATTTCAGAATCTTTTAGCAGAATTATTTCCCCCCTTTTTAAATCCAGTTATCTAACCCATGGATTTGTCATTATTGGTTTTCACTCAAATTGCAGCTTCAGTAGCAGGGGAGGGTTCCTGCTCTCTGTCCATACCACTACCCCAAAACCCTACATGAATTGAGAGCACAAAAACTGTACTTCATGGAGACTGTGCAAAGACTCACTGAATTTGAAGCTAACGTTAAAAACAAGCAGGTAGGCATCACATTTTTATTTTAATGCCATTAATATTTTCTGAATCTGGGCAGTGCACACATCCTCATGCTCATTCCCTTTGCCACCAGGACTTGCTCTTCCTTTGGTACCATACACTTTCAGCTGTAGTTTGGGATGTTTCTGGCTGCTCTGGTTTTATTGCTGTTCATATTCCTATTTCTTAATTTCCTTAATCAAAGAACAAAACCAAGCAGCCCTTGCTCCTACCTAAAAATCAAATGAAGACCCAGTGTGCATCTAGTTAACCATATGCGTCAGCTTCATTCTCCAAGAAATGCATAATCCACTAAGCTTGGCAAATCATCCCCTTTTCCCTCCAGTGCTTCACATCTTCACATGAATTGCTTTATTTTTCAGGCTTACTTGGCCAAATAGGCTGCTGGTCTCTTGAGATGGGGAGGTGGATGTTGGGCATCTGCTCGCTTCTTCCTGGTATTGTGGTGGAGAGGGAGAAGGGGAGCAACGGAGAGGCAGATAAGGGCAGTGAGGAGCAGCTGGGCGTAGGTGGAAGGGACATCAGTGCCTTCAAATTGTGTTTCCTTTACCAAAACCCACTTTCGCCTTCTCACGTGGAAGGAGAAGCAAAACGTGCCCCTTTGTTGCCTCCCTGTACCTTGAGGTGTTAGAGGTAGGACAACCACATGAAACACTTGTGGCCTCTCCTGCTGATCCTGGGGATGGTGATGAAAATAGAGCAGCCCTGGCTCACAGAAGGGTGCTTGCAGCTCCTGTATGCAGGGAGAGGGAAAATGACAGGAGAGTTCAAAGTAACAGGTATGTGTGATTTCTCCTACTGGTGCTGCCTTTCTCTCACACAGCCCAATTAACAGGGGTCACGGAGCACTGATTAGCTGCCTTGGAGTTTTGTGAACATAAAGCAGTGAAAAATCCAGGGTGAATGGGGGAGACAAGATCAAATAGACACTTATCTCAGTGCTCCTGCCTGTCTCAGGCATTTGCCAGCCTAGGGGAAGTGCTTTTTCAGAAGAGGCCAATGCGGCACCGTGCTCTATCTCCACTGGTATCTCTTCTGCTTTTCTGCCTTCTCTCAGCAAAATAACAAACAAGTCATGCCCAGCAGCTGTGTCATGCGTAGAGTGGTTGCTAGATAAAAACCAAATCACAGGAGAAGTGTGGGCCATAGGCAGCTGGGGAAGATCAGAGAATGCTCTTTTGCCACACTGGCATGTGAGATGAGTACGGTTCCTACACCTGGCATCTCTTTATGAGGAATGGACGTCCTGCCTCCAGTCCCTCACGTGAGGGAAAAGGGATGGAAGGCAGCTCGTATCAGCTCATAGCAGGCGGGGCATCTCCGTCTAATTCAAGAGTTGGAGAGTGTGTTCTAGTAGAGCTAAAGAGCATGAGCTGGAAGCTTTCTTAGTGGCTCAGTTTTTCTGCTCTGAGTTGGGGAAGAAGTCTGCATGAGCAGACCTGGAACCTCCCTGAAAGGCGGACAGCTGTGGTGATGTCGCAGCTTCCCTTTCTTCCTTCATGCTCCCGTTTTTTGGGAGTAGCAAAGCAATGCTCCCACTTCAGCTGTCATACCCAGGTTAAGTGGCTGCACTTGCTTCTGTCAAGACAGCACATGTTCCCGTGGTGTGATCCCTTATTAGACTAGACAGCCCACATCAGCTCTCCATTCTCTCTGCCTCCCTGGAGACGCTGCCTCGCTCCATAGCTGTTCTTATTCTGCTTCTCCATGGGGTACAGCGTATCTGCCAGCTCCCCTTCCACTACTCCAGTTTTTACTGTATGAAAGATCTCTCAAGGTAAGATGGAGGAAGACAAGGAGCAGGAGTGAAGCTGGTGACAGTCTTGGTTTTTCTTAGCTGATATTTTCCCTCTCATAAACATGAATGCTTTAGGAATTGGTAGGATGCTGAAATTCCTCTGCTGTCCTCTACTTTTGTGGAATACTTGGGTGTGTCTTTCATAGATGTGGAAAGCTCTGATCACTCATGTTTCAGACTTCCCGATCTAGATGTTAGACCAGGCTCCTTCAGGGAAGGGCTGCTGCTACTTAACTTTTGCTAACCAGCTGGTTTTTAAATGCTTTGAAACAAACCTGTGGTAGTAATGTAGAAAGAATGACTTCCTGTGATTGGCAATGGTGAAGACAAAGGTCTTTGTGCTCATAGGTCATAGAGCTCAGTGCAATGCACCTGCTCAATTCTTCAGGTCTTCCTTCTTTCTTCTCCTCTTCACTGCCAGTGCTACTGGTGACCACACAAGTAAGCTACAGGATTACTTGAGGTTTGGGCAATGTCTGCATTCAGAAAACTACTTCTAGCTAGCAGCAGAGGACAAGAGGTAGGCCTGTACATGCCCTCGGGATGGTCTGGTACTCCAGCAGTCTCTGCTGTCTTTCTGACTCTGGAAGGAGAAACTTCACTCTGGAACTCTGATTAGTCCAGTTTGATGTTGACTTTATTTATGTATGTTCCTATTTTGTGTTCTTATTTAGGGTCTGTTAATGTCAGCTGTCCTCTTTTTGTTCACAGCCACTTGTAGGCCAGCTGATTTTCTCCAGATATGTATCAAGAGGGCACTGAAAAGCAGGATGAGCCTGGGTGTTTGTTTCCACCATCACAAGGGGTTTGCTGGGGCTGGACTTTGCTGAAGTCTGTCACCAGTTTGGTGTAGCCAGGAGATACTGCTTCTCTCAAGACTTTCCCTGGCTGGAATTTCTGATGTCTGTCCCCATCGTTAGTGAAGGACATTGGGGCAGCTAGTGATGCTGCTAGTTGAATTGGAAATAAAATATGGGTATTAATGCTTAAGGTCATGATTCCTGGATCTCCAGTTTCTTGGTCATTTTGCTCTGGTGCAGTATTTTGAGGAGAGACTCAAAGTGCTTGTTGCCCTTGAGCCTCTGTCGTTTTGATTGCCCTGATGACAAGTTGACCCATGGTCTGAGGAATTACATGCTTTCTGTTGGCTTGCATGTCTTTGGGTGAGTTGCTCACAGAGGGCTTGGAAAGAAATGGGGAATATATCTGCCCAAACCTTTTCTGGTGGTCAAGTCATGCCTGACTTAGTTTCTCAGTAGGGTAAATTGTTTGAAGGTAAAGTACAAGCTGGTCCATAAGGCTTCCTCCCCCACCTCAGATAAGAAAGCTCATTAATACAGTAAAAAAAAAAAGTCTCCATTGTTACATGAGAGCTCAAGGTCAGGCTGGTAGTAGTAACTCATATTGCTTCTAAGGTCAGCCTAAGCTTTCTCTTTCTGACAAGCCACGATAGATTGATCATGGGGGCCCTTACATTATTTTTTTTCTTCTGAAATAGTCTTTGCTTCTCCTGACCCTGTTAATGATGTTTGACTGAGGTCATCCCAGCAAACCCTGAATCCTTCCCATTACCTTCTAGAGGGTTTGCCTTTGTATGGTTGTTAAGAATTAGTTTTTTCTGGTCTCTGCTGTAGCAAAGAAGCTGTCTTCATTGGAGAGGGGAGAAATATCTTGAATGCCATCTGTCAGTTAATGCTTTCATTAACACCTGAGTGACTCCCAACACCAAGCTGGTGCCTTTTTGCCAATTCAGAACTTAAAAGGTGCCAGCCATAAGGTGAAATATCTTCAGTCCATAAAATTAATTCCATGATAAAACGTCTGTTCTGGTAAGAGCTTGATTTTGTTGTTTTTGTTTCTTTTAACTAGAGAGATCACAGAGGCAACACCAGTTCTCTTGTGTGCTGTGAATTAGATGCCCAAGAAGTCTTTTTTCAGTTGTTATTGAGAACCTTGTAAAAGCAATGCTTGTGCTGGGCTGTTTTTCTTACTGGCTGACTTGGTAAAAGGAACTACAAGCGTAGTTATATTCCTGTTTAAATAGTCTTTGAGGGAAGGGCTGAGCTCTCCCAGTCTTATTCGCCATGTTCCTCCCATATACTACTCTTGGGCAGGAGATGGAGGAGGTCTATTGTTGTTCCTGCTCTCTGTCTTTCTCTGGTTCTGTCAGAGTTCTTGGTTTTAATCTCAAGTACAGAACAATACACTCTCTGGGATTAGGCATAGGTTAGGCTTGCCATTGTCCCAGCAGTTCAAGCTCAAAAGCATTCCAGTATTTACTCTTCCGTTGTATTTTGTAAATTAAATGAAACAAGAGACTTAAAACACTGTCAACATGATAGATATTTCAGCTAGTGGGTCCAGGCAATTATTTGGCATCCGAACTTTCAGAAGGCTTATCTGTGTGTGCCAGCAGTATCTGAGCATCGTTGAGAAATTTTAGTGTCCAATATTTCCAACTCCTTGCCCTAATGTTTCTCTTAATCCAATTTTTTACTCCCACAGGGTTGGTGGGGGATTTGTGTGGGTTATTTTAGAGGCTTTTTTGAGGGGAGTGGAGACGGGAGGCTTGTAACAACATTGGCAGCAATAGACCAGATAGAGAAGTGTGCTGTGACAGTAATTCCATACTCAGGCTATGGCACCCTGCCTGCGAGAAGTGCAGAATGACACAGGGACTCTCTTACTGAATCAGTGTTTGGGTTTGCTTTTGGGTTTTTTTTGGCTTGATTTTGTTTACAGTTTCCCAGCCAAGATTTGATTTACTTTGGAGACTTTAGAACTAAAAGCGCAAGTGACTCTGCTTCCTCTGGGCATGAGGATTAAAAGCCCGTAAGTCTGTGTGTGTACATGTAATTCCGGCCCCAACAGTGCTGGGTTTACTCAGAAGGAATTTCACATAGTCTGCCCTACAGGGGGCCTGTGGGGCTGGGATCTTTAGGTGCAGCCCTCCCGTCCCAAGTTGTGCTCACCAGAAGGTCTGACCAAATTTTTCCATCTTTCCCATCAACCCTGTGAAATTTTCACCCTCACTTCTAGAGGTTTCCAAAGGAGCCCCTCCAGAAAACCAAGCACAGCGACAAACGCTGGGACAGAGGCTCACTCCGCACACTGGCCAAGCTTCTTTTTCCAACAGTAGTGTGGGCCTGTGTATTAAAACCCTGGACTACATGAAAGGTGCCTCTTCTGTGAGCAAGGGAAGCCACCACAGAGACAGAGTGCTGAAGTGGGATCGCCAGGCAGGGGGAGGAGTCCTCAGCTCCCCTTTCCTGGAGCACAGAGAAACCTCCCTCTTTGAGAGGCAGCCGGGCGGCAGATGGCCGTACTGCGGTGCTGAGCTCTCAGGGGGTGTAACATTTCTCTGACTATCTGGACGCTGATACACATGTTGGAGAGGAGCCGCTCCTTTGACTTGCTCCTGTCTTCTTTTTGCCCCCCTTTTTTTTTTTTTTTTTTTTGGCAGCTGCTACTAAAGATCACAGGCAACTTGAGCTGCCACCTTGCTGGTACTCTTGTGGATTGTCTGCTGCTATTCCTTCCCTTTGACACTGATGTGCTAGGTCACGTCCTTCCCTGTGCTCCAGATGTCCTTTGAATATATAGAGGTCCACAACGTATGATTCAAACTTTCAACCATAGGTGTGATTCAGCTTTGACCTGCTTTCTAGTCATTGCAAAAAAAGGGTAAGAATCTCTGACAGCAGCCCTGTGGTTTTAGAGCACAGCCAGGGATGAAACTAAAAATTGCATTGGGCTCATGAGAAATCACCTGCATCCATTTGGGGTGAATCACAAATGAACAGTACATACATATGTACTATTCCACCGCCTCCCCACTACAGCAATCCAAATCATTTTGCGTATAGGATGGCAACTGCAAAGTAAGGGGTGTTGTGGCAAGTGAGGGAGGCTTTGTTTTCTGAAATATTAATGGTGCTAGTGAAGTTGTGATGGGGAGAAGAACAGTCAGTGAGAAGGATGAAGTTTTACGGTTACAGAGTACTCTAACGTAACTTTTCTGACCTCTTGTAGGTGATTTCTGTAATACTTTTCCTTGGTTAATGAACTGAATGGAAGATGCTTGTGCAATGCAGCAGGGGGAGGTAGAAGTGGTTGAGATATGGTGACAGTTGTGGTCCACGCTTATGGTCTCACACTTTTTAATAACTTGTTTCTAGGACCCACACTTTGCTTTCAGGAGGGAGTTGATTTTCCTTTGGTCACATGCCCCAAGACAGAAAGTGTCGATGTAACAGTTCATCCTTCTTGGGAATACTCTGATTTGTAGAGAAAGGACGTGGCTGGCCTAACGCTGCCTCTGTTGGTTGAGTGTTTTTACAAGTCTCAGTGATGCTGAGAACCTCAGGAGAAGAGATACTTCTCTCTCCTCAGCTCAGTGATCTCCTTCCTGCCTTCTTCCCACCTACAAAAGGACTTTTGGAGTCTCTCAACTGCAGCAGACTCTGTAGGACTTGCCACACCTGCAGCTGTATCACTGTCCTATTGGTGAGCTTGAAAAAAAGATTATTTGACAGACTGCATCCAGGCCATTCCACTCCTGGACCCTGTCTGTCTGATTCTTGATTTTTAATTTTGTGGATAGTGCTGAATGGTTAGTCCTGAGCATTTCTGCATTATGCAGGGAAGAACCCCAGGGGCAGGATTCTCACAGATGCTGTGCTCCCTGCAGATTTTCTTTTCCAAACCAAGGGTGCTGTTTCCTAAACCTTTTTGAAAGGGAAATTTAATAGAGACAGGCTATGTGAGACTGAGCATAGGTGTGGCAGACAGGTTGAAGAAGAATACCCCGCATTTGTCTGGAGAAAAGGGGCTGGCCCCCATTAAGAGGGGAAATATAAATTGAGTAGGATTGAGAGTGATTGGGAGTGCCTTCAGACATCTGGTTCCCATCTCTGGTTCTCATTTCTATCCTTATTCAAAGCGACAAATGCACAGTAGCTGTCTTTGAAAACTGATGGGGGCAGGAACTCAAAGTAATCTTGAGAACAGAGCTTGCATATATCGAACACTGGGTGGATGGCGGAAATTTCTAGTGTTAGCTGCTTATGTGAAAGTCAAACTCAGACCAAATTGGTTAAGTCAACAGAGCCAGTCCCCAGGGGGAACAAGAGTTATGTACGCAAAGATTTTAGATGATCTTCTGGAATTGAGGGGCTTCCTGGATCAGTTTTCTTTGAGAGCAGCCAAGATAAGTGAACTCATGCAAATGGTAAAAGTATCTGTCTGATCCATGCCTTTCCTTTTTTTTTTTTTTTTT
>NW_010388251.1:58033-61672 GCF_000710305.1 Buceros rhinoceros silvestris | reverse complement strand
TTTTTTTTTTTTTTTTTTTTTTGGTAGGAAACTAGTTAGTCAGAAAAATAGGAGCAGATAAACTCATTACTTTTGTTGCTTCTTCCTGGCATCCCATGCCACTATTTTTCCAGTCAATTTTATTTGAAATAGCCAGAGCCTCTGTATCATATCTGATGAAATTATCTTCTGCCTTGAGCTCTGACAGAGTTGAACTGAACTTGGTGGGCTGAAACTCAGATATTCTCTGAGAACTTACAGTCATTCCCCTTCTGCAGTGGACCAAGCACAGGTGTTGCTTTGCTGCTTTGAGGAAAGGATGTTCTCATCACTATTTGTATTCTGAAAGCTGTCTTTCTTTTTTTCATTTTAATCCGATGGATTCAGTAAATATCTTACATTTAAGCCATGTGTGATCAAATGGCACTCTTAAAAATGAAAAGTCTATAAAGAGAATCTAGTATTGCACTTTTCTCCAAGTTGAAGTTCTTGCTGAAAGTTGGATTGAGTCTGGAGATACATGAGGAAGGCACCGTGGGAATGAATAGGTACTTCAGGTAGGTGTACTGTGAACTGAATATTGTATTTTTAAAAAAAAGAGATGGTGGGTGTAGTTTTTACCCTAAAATTAGTCCTTGAGGCAGCACAAAATTTCATAAAATAATCAATCCTTTGTTGACTGAACTTTGAAAGTCTAGGGAACTGTTTCAAGTTGCATTTGTTCGACTGCTGATATCAGTGGGGCAAAATAATGATGCTTGGAAACACTGATGCTTTGCTTGTGTCATGCAGAGAAGAACAAACTCCAGGCTGCAGAAGACACTAGATCCAGGTACATTCAAGCATCTGTTGTGAAATACAACTGAAGGGCTGGTAACACTCAGCTGGTGAGAGGAGATATCTCTGGGAGGTCAGCTCGCATTTGACGTCAGAAAGAAGCAGGCTGGTGGGGAGTGATCTGCAGGGTTGTAGCCTCAACTCCTACCCACTTTAGGAGGAAGGGGAATGCTGCCAGGTGGACATGGCTTGAGGAATCATGTGGCATCTGTTCCTTCCTTCTTGCAGTCACTGTCCAGTCACGGTCCTTGCAAAGACATCCAATCTTTACCAAACATGTGAAGCCTTCTGTTTAATAGCTAACTTCTTGTTGACTTTTAACAATCTTTCTTCAGTTGGATTGCTCTCCTCTATGTCTTTGTTAAAAAATAATGGCTTTTGTAGTAGATAGCAATTTCTAAGGCAAATGCAATTCTGTACTGCTGGCACAGTTCCATTAATCATATAGAGTAATCCCTTTGTGCCAAAAACCTATCAAGTTGAGCTGCTTTTTTTGAGAGCTTGTGGAAACGTGTACCCAGTGGTGTTCTTGCTGGCATATGGACTTCCCGTGTGTGCAAGAATGACTGGGGGAATATGAGGGTCCCCCTTTGCTGTGCTCGGTATACGCAAGTCAGGCAGGCTGAGAGAGCCTGGCAAGTCTCAGGAATCAAAGTGATATGGACAGATCTTAAGAAAGTTTTCTGTTTCGGGACACACGGCCTCACCAGCCCTTTTTCATTCCCTCCCCTGATATTTTCAGGAGTAAGAAAAAAGGACTTAAGTCTCATTCAAATATAGACAGGAGTTCCTTTAGCCTTAAGCTCCATCATTAGCCTAATGTGTGTCAGATAGAGACATTTACCCTCAACACCAGATGAGGGTAAGAAGTGTGTGTTTCCTGGGTTGTATGATGAAGAGCTGAGAATTAAAGGGGGCTAGAAAATGAGAAAGATCATTTTAGTAGCAATGTTTATGAAGAGCTTGAGTGTTCAGCCTTATCATCTGGGAGACTAGAGATGAGAGGGTCCTCTGGGCTGAATCCATGTTGAGAATGAGACTTGTTGTGTGGCATTAACCATGCTGTGCAGTTGTCCTGGCAGAGCCACTGGTGGGAGGAACAGGCAGGAAGTGACAGCACCTTGGGGGTGGAGGGAGAGGAGAATAGGGGCCACAACAGCACTGAGAAGCATACAGCAGCAAAGTGGGGAGGAGATGGTCAATTATGGAAAGATTCAACCAGGGCATGGAAAACTACTTAAGAGGCAGAGAGAGGAGCAGGGCTTGGCAATGGCAAATGTGAGGAGCAAATGGAAAGCTGAAGACGACGATCTCTGTATGAAATGAGGAGAGGTGTAAGGGAATCAGACTTGTCGGCTTTGCTGTGTCCTATTTTAGCAAAGGGTCAATGCTGGTGCTAACACAAAGCACTGCCCGTTGGGACAGAAAGGGAATGATGCTGAGTTGGGTTCGTGTTTAGCTTGTTCTTTCAGCTTGGAAAGCGATTAACAGTAATGCTGAGTCCTGCAAGCTCTATGTGTATACTGTGAAATTCTGGTGTTGCAACGAGATTATTGTGTTTTGGGAACCTGAGTTCCAGAGCTGCACCTAACCACTGCTGTTGTGGGGCACAGTTTTCCTTCAAGCGTTAGCTGTCTCTGTGTTGTATTTGTTCAAGTTGCTTAGCTGCACCCGGTGTTTCTGGCACGGCGAACTACAGTGAGTGTGTGGGATTTTGTTTCCTTGGTTAGATCCCAGACGTTTCACAGCTACCTGGAGGACATCATCAACTACCGCTGGGAGCTGGAGGAAGGGAAACCCAATCCCTTGCGAGAGTCCACCTTCCAGGAGCTCCCCCTGCGCACCCGGGTGGAGATCCTGCACCGCCTCTGTGACTACCGCCTCGATGCAGATGATGTCTTCGACCTCCTCAAGGTGCTTGGGGTAGCAGGGAAGGGGGAAATGGTGTGGCCGCAGGAGCTGGGCCAGATCAGTGAGTCTTCCTGGGAAGGAAAGGGTTGATGCTATTAAGTGTATTTTAAGGCCAGGTGATTGGTAGTGGTACAGTGGGTCAGCAGTTCCCCATGACCTCCCTTGCCTTGCAGACAACGCAAGGCAAGCGCTCAGGACTGTTGTTGGGCCCCTTGTCCTGCACAGATGTATTCGTATCACAGGAGTCGCTAAGTAAATTGGCTTCATTGGCTACTCTTCCTGCGAAGAGTGAATTTGGAGATGCTCCAACAGTAATGGCAGGGCTGTGAGAGCCGAGGCTGCCTTGCTGAGGGATGGTGTGAGATGAAAAGATGGGACTGAAGTGTACTGGGGAGCTGGGGGAAGGGTGGTGTTGCGGAGGGGGGAGGGAGCTTCTCAGGGCTGTGCGTGACTGTTGCCAGTGCTAATTAGACCTTCCCTGTCAGGAGCACCAGAGATGAAATGTTAAAATGAGAGAGGCCATTCAAATTAGAGGTGCCAATCTAAATCCCTCCCTGGACAGAGAGTGAATGTTGCCTTCCCCCTGGAGTAACATTTTCCCAGCTCGACCCAGAGGAGCAGCTGTACTGCTGCTGTGGCATGGTGGGGAGGGATAGAGGGAGGGAGGTGTTTGCAGAGGGGTGTCATCATGTTTTGTGTGACAATGTGGCTGCTTTTCAATTTGTCACCGTCTGGTGGGGGTCTCCTGGTGGGCACAGGGCTTGGACGCCGACAGCCTCCGCGTGGAGCCACTGGGTGAGGACAGCAGCGGTGCCCTGTACTGGTACTTCTATGGCACACGGATGTACAAGGAGGACCCAGTGCAGGGGAAAACCAACGGAGAGCTGGCTCCAGACAGGTAACAGCCCCCCC
>NW_010388251.1:54856-57914 GCF_000710305.1 Buceros rhinoceros silvestris | reverse complement strand
AGCTGGCTCGAGACAGGTAACAGCCCCCCCACCCCCAACTCCCCCCTGTGTCTGGGTGCAGGAGCGAGGTGGGGGGATGGCAGAGCCAGCCCAGCTGGAGGGGACTCCGCCTGACTGCTGTTGTGTCGGGGGGCAGCAGGGGGGAGTGTGCGGCAGCATGGGGTGGGCCTGGGAGAGGGCTGGGGCAGTGCGGGGTGAGACCGGAGTTGCCAAGCAGACTGTGAGCTGCCCCACGTTGCACATTGTGTCGGAGCCAGTCTGCAGCCTTTGTGGCACCAGGAGAGCCTGCTGGGGGAGCGATGCTGCCTGCCGCACCGCATTCCACCCTGTCTGCCCTGCACCGTGCCGGCGGCTCCCAGATCAGGCTCCCAGCCAGTGGGAATCTCTCCTCTCCTCCCCTCCCTGTCCTGTTGCTGCTCTGATTTAATCCCTCCTTTGGTTGCGTTCCTAGCAGCTGTTCCGATTTCCCCTGCCCGTTTCCCATCCTGCTAGCCACAGTTCCCTTGCTCAGCAGATACCTCATGGTGGTTTTGCTGTTTTGCAGGGGATGTGGGGGGCAGACAAATACCCCAAATGTTCCTGGGAAAACAGGCAAGAGACGAGGGCGACCCCCAAAGCGGAAAAAACTACTGGAGGAAAATTTACTGAGGTATAGAAGGTTTGTTCCTGCAATAGACGTGAAATACCTAAGTTCCCAGAGGGAAGTATAATGTGCTTCTGGGGTTCCCCCAATAAGTATGAATATACCATGCAGCCGTAATTTCAGTGCATCTCCGAAGTGAAGCAAGCTCAGGCTTGGTGGACGCTTAGATCACTCTCCAAAGAAAATTCTGACTGAGCTGGAAGCCAAGTTTGGTGAAGCAGTGGGTATCTCTCTTACAACTGCCTGACTTCGGATGTAGTTCCTCCATGCAGTGCTGGGGGATATGCTCCTGATAAAGAACATTTTCACTGCGTAGCACTTGAAGCCAAAAATCCTGGCTGCTTCAGTCAGAATAGATTTTGGGACGCTTCCTCTAAGAATTTAAATATTGTACTTGCCAATCTCCAGCCTGCACCTTTCACTCCTTAAAATTTTATGAAGCTATGATAAATATATGTGTGAAAATATATATTGAACGTGTGTTCTGCATGGTGGGGTTTTTTACAGTTTTGCTATACGTGGAATAATTGCTGTGTTCCCCATTCTTCTCCTCAGAAGTGGCTGCATTTCAGTGATGTGAAGTAATGTATTTATTGTATCACTTCTTCTCTTTCATTTTTGCTAGGGAGAAGGCAGAAGAAAACTTGCTAATCCGTGAGACTCAGATAAGAAATGGTAAAGAGATTTTGTGGGGTCAGGGTTGATACAATCAGTTAACATAGCTCTTAAATTATCAAAGCCCGCAGAGGTGCCTTTCTCAGGAAAGGGAGAGTCTTTCTGCCGGTGGTTGGGGCCAAGTTTGGAAGGAGGGGTTGGCATTATAGGCTGCCTTTCAGCTGGGAGCCTGGGTACCTGTGGGCTTCCTATCTTATCGTGGATTAGTTTGGGATGAAGAAAACTAACCTGTTGGGTTACACTAGGTCTTGGGAGCCCAGCTGCTCACTAAAGTTGATGGAAATGGGCTGTGAATGGCTCTTGCTGCTCTGGGGAACAGGTGAGCACAAGCCCCTGTTTGTGGCAGGTGCATTTTTTCAGTCTGGGAAAAGAGTGACGTCAGTGATGCTAAGATAGAGAAGGAAGAACCTTTTTGATTCTCCTTGCCTGTTGTTCTTGGTGGCTCTTGGGTGGATGAGCTTGGTAAATGATGTCTTGGAGATGCCCACCTAAGGGTTAACAAGGTGAGCAGAAAAAGCAAGTTGGCAACATAATGTGAAAGTGAGTTTGAGGGGGCTGGGACTCATTTGTTGAACGTGTGGATCCACTGGTTTCCACATAAGCCAGGGGCTCAGCCTGCCCCTTTCCCTGTGATAAAAGGCAAGGGTGCCATTGCCTTTCCCTTGCCTCCTTCCCTTTGCCCTCTGTCTTCAGATTTCCTGGCTTCTGCTCCAGAGGTGGGCAGCAGAGCCAGAGCAATGCACACGAGGCACACGCGAGATGCTGGGGGGTTTATCAGATCATTGTCTTCCAGCACATCGTGTCACTTAAGCTGTGGAGTAATCTTCTGGTGGCGCAAAGCAGTGACTTGTTCCTGGTTGCTATTGAAATGAGTCACCTGTAGGCAGCTGGCGAGGGAAGGGGAAACAAGGGTGCAGGCTCTGGGGGCAGCATGCAGGTAAGCTCCCCACTACGGGTGGGCAGGGAATGGCTTTGCATAGCCAGGTCAGCAGCAAACAGCAGATGGTTGGTGCTTTGCCATCTCGGTTACCAATCTCCAGTGCGTTAACTTCAGCTGAAGCCGAGGGCGGGTTAAGCGATATGCTGGCCTGTGACCTGGGGCTAGCACATGCTCGCTCTGCGCCGCTGCTGTGGCACAGAGGTTTCCGACAGAGGGCAGGTGGCTGGGGGGCGGCTGCAGTTTTCCAGTCTTCCTGGGGCAACCTGATAGCTTGCGTGTTGGAGCCCAGGGCGGCTTAGATCCACAGAGGGCCCAGGGTCAGGTTAAGAGAGAAAGAGGCTCTGTTTTTTGCCTCTTTATATTCTTCGTAGTTAATTTTTTTGAAAATGCAGTGAGAAGCTGCATGACATCTGTCAGTGGGGATGATGACCATTGCTTTCTTTGCAGTGGCCAGTGGTTAGCTCTAGAATAGTCTAGATGGGGCTGAGAACCCCTCAGCCTGAAGAGGTTTGAACCAACATTTCCCCCTCCCCCAAAACAGGCCACAACCTTTTTTGCTTAGAGAGTGTCCCGGAGCAAAAGCATGCAAGTTGCAGCCCGTGAGGCTTCTCTGCTCTGTGTAAACATTTGTGGAGCAGGAGCCACATTCCCCCTCTCCAGGTGGGTGTTCCAACCACCACGCAAGAGAGTCCTTCCTTCACAATTAATATTCAGATGTTTCACGCAAGGCAGAACCACTCAGAGTGTCTTGGTAGACAGGACATGCTTCAGAGCAGAGGGTGATCTGCTTCAGATTCCAC
>NW_010388251.1:51684-54718 GCF_000710305.1 Buceros rhinoceros silvestris | reverse complement strand
TGAGATGTGAACTTTTGGAACTTTCCCCTCATCTGTCAGCCTGATGAACCCCATCCTTTACTTCCTCTTCTGTTCTTTTAAGTGCCTGCAAACAAAATGTTTCGTTTGGGAGAATGGGAGGCTTTATTCACCACAGCAAAGGTTTAGAGTGCTAAAAAAAAAAAAAGGAAAAAAGGCTTATTTCAAATAATGTTAATTTTTGATGGTTTTATTCTGCTGCCAGACTAAGTCAGTCATTACCGTTACCATATGTCCTGCTCTGGCTGACAGCCTCCATTACAGAAAACAAATGTAATCCTTTTTTCTGGTCCATCATAACTGGAATGGAGGCTTGCTACAAGGAGGTCACACTAGTGTTGCAAAGTGTCACCATTACATCTTCACCTGTGTACTTCCTCTGCGTCTTGGCATCACTTTCAGTGTCACCAGGGGAGGTAGCAGTGCTTCTGTTGGAGGAAGAGAGCTTTGGGTCTATAGCAAAGAGCATGTTTCCCACAACAGTGGCCACTGGCAGTATCTTTTGCTCTTCCTGAGCCCTAAGGAGAGGAGAAGGGATAAATAAAAGTTGTTAGTCATAACTGCTGTAGAGGTAACATCCTTTCATGTTGTTGAAGGGTCCCAAGGGCCTGGCCGTGGGACATGGTGGCTGCTGTGTCAGACGGAAGAGGAGTGGAGGCAGGTCACGGAGAGCTTCAGAGAGAGGACTTCCCTTAGAGAGCGGCAGCTCTACAAACTCTTGAGTGAAGACTTCCTGCCGGAGATCTGCAACATGATTGCACAGAAGGTGAGGAGACATGACATCCTGTTTACCTCTCTTTGACTGCTTCCAAGAGCATGGACGTTTGCTGATTGAAGGAGAGCAAAAATCCAAGCAGCCTTTCACCCTGTTCTGCTGCCTCGCCGCCTTCAGCCTGAAAGTGTCGTGGATGTGGGGGCTGTTTAGCCTGTGTACGGGGAGAACGGCTCTCCCGCACTGAGTAGCAGGGCTAGAGTCAGTACTTAAGGATCTGGTACATGACTGCACAGCAGCGTAGGTAGGATGGCTGAAGGGGTTACTGTCTTCAGCCGTGTTCTCCGTCCCTTTTCTGCTAGTAGGGAATCTCTGTCTGCTTTTGATCTGCTGCAATTTACAGCCTAGCTTTTCTATTCAAACTGCCTGTGATTCCACTTTTACTGCCGTTTCTCAGCTGGCTCTGCTGAAGGAGCAGTGGCTGCTTCAGCTCTCTGCTTGAGCTGGTATGTCAGAGCCCCGAAGCTCCAAAGAGTATTGTCCGTCGACTGAACGTTTTCAGGTGGGACAGAATCGCGATGAGATCCTTCAGCTAGATGGCTTCGTAAAATGGCTCTGCAGTCAGCGCGATGTTCTTTGATTGCGTTCAGTGAGCTTGTTTGCTACCCTTGTAAAGCTAATAGGGATGTCATGGTCACTTCTAGCCCCCAGAGTTTCTCCTGCCAGTATCACCATTGTGCCCTAATTTCCTCCACTCTCTTTTTCCTTCCCTCAATTCTCAACCCTGTTTCAGGAGAAGCGTCTGCAGCGGACAGAGTTTTCTCCCAGGTGGATGTCTGACCATCAGCCCATCAAACCAATCAAGCAGGAGGTGAGGGGGGGTGCGAGGGGGAGGATGATGGAGGGAGGCGAGAGCAGATGCCTCCTGGGGGAAAAAATAAACCGCAGCATCGCTATTCAGTGGGAAGGAGTCGTTTGAAAGTGCTTTTGCTGAAAGAGAGATGGGTGGTAATGCCCGTCAAAGGCAGGCTGACACTCAGGGTTTCTATGGCGAGGAGGGAGGTGCTGCCCTCTGGATCGCAGAGGTAACCGGCCTCGCCACAGACTCCTGTGCAGCTGCATATGGAAATCTGCGCTCAGTCTGGGGAATTCCACTTCAATGAAAGTGCTGGCACATTCGAGTCAGTTCAAAGAAAAGTTGAAGAAGGATGAGAGGGCTAGAAGAACCGGCTTACAAAGGGAAATGACAGAAATTCAGCCAAGGGGAAAACGTGAGGCTGCAAACTCATGAGGGTTGAGATAGCGTGGAGGGAGAGAAGAGTGACTGATGCAGCACAGAGCTGAGCTAGGAGGGGGTCAGCTGGAAATGGAAGTCACAATTTCGGCTGCTTGAAGAAATGCTTATCAAACTGCAGCTCTCTTGGCTCAAACGGCTCTTTCACCCTCATCTCCTGTCCACCCCATCAGTGTAACAGTGCTGCCGCTTGGGGGTCTGTGCAGTGAACCAGACCCAGGAAAATGACTGGAGTTAAATATAACCTTTTTCTTTGGTCGGGGTTATTTTTAACGTAGATCAGCTTTCCGATCCAGTTCACCACGCAGCCCCCAAAAGTCATGCTGGCACAGCCAGGGGCATGGTACAGTGGGGATGGGGGGTCTTTGAACTGGCAACTGCTACCCAAAGCAATTGGTCAGGCAACACAGGATTAGCTTTGGAGGGGGGAAAAAAGGCTTGATTCTATCAGGCCATGGCATAATCTCTCGCTGTAGATGTAATGAAAACGTAGCTACCTGGTGTTTTGTCAGACCCTGGGAAATTAAACTGCAGGGAATGTTCCACGTGAGCCAGGGTCAGGGGTTCTCACAAAACAAAGGAGAGAGTACAGTTCCCCACAATAATTATGATTGCTTTGAATAGATAAATAAAAGGAAGGAAGAACCTCTCATCATGCTGCAGATAAAAGCCTGCTGAGAGGAAAATAAGACCCCAGCGATGGTCAGTTTGGGGCTAGAATTGCTCTCTGCAAAGCCCACCGTGCAGGAAGCGCAGGGACACATGTTTGTTCGCAGGCAGCAGAAATCCCAGAGGAGGAGGGGAGTGGGAAACACATGGAGCCTGAATGATGCTAATCAGTACCGCAGGTGCTCCAGGTCTGTGGCGGCAGAGGGCTGTTAATTGCTGCCTGTGGGCCAGCGAAACGTTTCCAGCAAGCGGGGGGCCCTCCCGGCACCCGCTGCGCCTGGGTGCAGGGAGCCAGCCAGCATGAGGGCGAGGATGTGGCAGGCATCCCTGACACAGGGGAA
>NW_010388251.1:39982-51563 GCF_000710305.1 Buceros rhinoceros silvestris | reverse complement strand
GGATGTGGCAGTCATCCCTGCCACAGGGGAGCCGGAGAAGGTGCCAGCATGTCTGATGGCTTGTTTGCCAAGGGGTGGGCAGCAGGCGAGTCTGGGGGAGAAAACCTCAGCCTGGTGCAGGGGTGACCCCTTCCTCCCGACTCCGTGAGCTGGATGACGCTTGGGTCGGAGATAGAACTGCTCCGTAGGCTCCTAATCCTGCAGGGGATTTCTCAACAGGTGGTTCAGATTAGCTCCTCATTAAAGAGCCGACCGAGCAGCACCCTCATTAGAGCCGCCCTGCGGAAACTGGAGCAGGGAACGTTTGGGGGATGAGGGGCTGGAGCGTGGGGCTGGAGGGGGCCAGGGCGCCCAGGGCACCCACGCCTCCTGGCCTTCTGCCCCTCAAGTCTGATACCCGCTGTCTGGAGAGCAAAGCAAAAGGCAGAAGTTTGGCCCTTTTGGGGTCGCAGGAGGGGGAAAGGCTGAGATGTTGTGTCCTGGAGTGCTCTCTGGCGGAGAGAAGGAGGTGGTGATGACACGGTCACAAATGCAAGGGGTGTTTTTTATCCTCCAAGTGGGGAGGAAGCTGCAGAAACGTCCCTTTGCCACCTCTTTGGTCAGGAAGGAAGTTTAACTTGTTTGGGGTTCTTGTTTTTATCATTCCAATATGCGTCTGCTTCCATCACATCTAGTAGGAGTTTACTTGTTCGGCTTGCTTATTTTTGTTAACCCTAAGTTGAGCACACTCATCCCCAACGGGCTTGACTGGGACACCAGTTAAGGCAGCAGGTCCCTCAGAAAATCGGACTGTTTCTGTGTTTTAAGTGTCTTGAAGAGCCTGTGCCAGCATTGCTGCTGCCCTGCAAGCACTCCAGGGAGCAAGCACGGTTGTCTGGGCATCTGCTGCAACCCTTGGTGCTCGTTGCACTGCACTTGTGGTTTCTGCTTTTCCCTTTTCTTCTCTTCCTAGATGACATCCTCTCCTTCGCTTCAGATTGTCTTTTTGCTTTGTCAATGCTGTGTTTATGGTGGGTTGATGTAGAACTTGTGGATTCTTTGTTGCGCCTTTACAGTATCGGGTGCTGAATACACCCTGCAGGCTTGGAGAATTCCTGGTGTGAGCACTGCAGTTTGGATGTTGTGTTCTTGTTGCCACAGGACATGAGGGGTGGAAGTTGTATGAATCCCAGGAAAGGGAAGGTCTGACCTGTGCCCCAGCAGCTGAAGAAGTGTGTGTGGCATACTAGACTGGTTTAGAGAGTCTAAAGGCTAATGGTCACATCCTCAATAAAACAGCTTGGTGTACCAACTTCTGGTGGCTGGTTCTCGCTCACCTCTTCTCTTATAATTGCTGCAGAACCTGACTTTCTTGGTTCCTACTGCAGATTGATCAAGAAAGTTGAAAGAAAACTGTTTGACGGTGGTCAGGATCAGGCCTGAAAGGAAGCTGATGGCAGTGCCTGAGTTGGAAATCAGATAGTAGAATAGCAATTGAGAAAGGGATGTGAAAAGAATCAAAAATGGAAATGTAGAACCTCATTTTGTGGGTTCTCAACCTCTTGTACTTGGCGTAGCAGTTTCAGTCTTGGGTATCCTGGTGTTTGGATACTGATTGTTTGGAGGAAAGGTCTGAGAGAGAAAACTGGAGCTGGAAAGATTGATTTATAAGGAAACACTTAACCTAATAACAAGAACATGGGAGTTTTGTGTGTCTGAGAAAGCCTATAAAGGCTGGAATGTGGCTGAAGAAGAGAGTTGATGCTTGCCCAGAAGTACGTAACTACAAATAATTTTGTGGAGTGAGAGGATGAGAATTTGACTTTAGGCTGAACGTGAGAAGTGGGCTAACATAAAGGTGTGTCAACTTATAAGATGGTTTCCTTAAGAAGGTGATAGAAAAGTGAAGTACTAATATTTGCAAAAGATCTGAAATGAAAAGAAGATGGGCAGTGTTCCTTTGTGAGATCATGCTGTGGGTTTCACCTAAAAAGATCCACGCAGAATTGATGTTTCTGCTGTCTGGTCTGTTCGTAGATGCAGGATATGATCCTGATGTCTTCAAGAGTCCCGTCTCCTGGATGCTTCTCCATGGCTGTTGGTGGTTGAAGCATAATTCTCTTAATATTTTATTGCTGCTGGAGACCAGGAAATAATACGCAATGCTCGTTCGGAGAGCTGCAGGGGGAGATCACAGGGCAGTGCTGTGTAGAGAAAGGGGAGGTAAAGGGGGGATGAATGCACAGTGAAACCAGACAACATTTCTAGACATTTATCCAAACACCCCAAGGTTCCACTTGTAGGCAATGAAACAAGGACAAAATAGTAATCATGGTGCCAGATTTTTTTTCTGGGGATTAATAATGATCCTGGAGAAATTGATGGTCTGAGCAGCAGCCAAGGGACCCCAGCTGATTGCTAATCCTCAGGAAATGCCTTCTATGTAAGTGGTGGTTGCTGGTTATTCCCTGAAAACGAAGGCGGAGAAAGCTGTATGTGCATTGTTCTCTTCCAGTTGATAGCCCTTGCTGACAAGGCACACATATCTTGGTCTTGCAGAAGTCAGAGGTGGGAGTGTTGGTAGATGACTGATTCATTTGTCTTGAATTAAGCTTATAAAGGTAATTCCACACTGCCATATACATACCTCACACTTTATTGGAGTAATAGGAGCAGGCGATCCCTGGTCTGCAAAGCCTGCAGTCTGAGAGGGCTCAAACAGCCCTGTATCCTGCTGGCAGTGGGGAGGTAGGGAAGTGGGGGGCAATAAAGAGCCAGGCGTACTTGAATGAGAAAACTGGTTGGGGGACCCAGCAGGAAAACTGTCCAAACAAATAAGCGAGAGCTAGTTCAGGTGAGGTTAGCACACAGGTATATGGCAGGCCTTATTCTGAACAGGAAAGGAAAACATTCCAAGCAGTACCTCCATACAAGGCTATTTCAGTTTCTCTTCCTAAGTGCTCTGTGTTTTATAGCAAAGACACATTCAGCAGTGTAGTCCTTTCTGCCGATGCTTGCAACTCAGGGCTCTGCTAGCCGGAAGTAGAGTTATTGTGCGGGAAAGTCAGCAGCCTGAATCCTTTGCCTAGAACGGAACTGCATGTGGTGCATCCCTGGCAGAGTGGCAGCTTGTCTAACTCATCGCTTCTCCTTCCTTTGTCCCTGTCTTGGTAGGATTCCATTGCTTGACAAATAACTTCCCTTTACATGTTACTTTTCATCCAAGAATTCATATGTATGAGTCCTTTTCTTCTTTTTTTTTTTTTCCCTCCAGCTATTCATTGTGAGTATGCTTTAATACTTGCTCAAAGTAAACCTGCCTCTGCTCAGACTTCAGTAAGCCAATTCTTTACAATTTTTGGTGCACCATTTTGTCACAGGTAAACCCGAACCTGCTGAATTCGATGGAGAAGCAAAGGCGCAGAGAGGAAGAGGAGGAGCGCCAAATCCTTATAGCAGTGCAGAAGAGGGAGCAGGAACAGCTGCTAAAGGAGGAGAGGAAGAGAGAGATGGAGGAGAAGGTCAAAGCAGTGGAAGGTACGTGCGACCAGTGTGAAGCAAGAGTGGAAGTTTTCAAAGCAAAGACTGAGATCTTGGATTAAGATCTGCCATTTGCATTTCTCCCCTGCCAGACCTGCTAAAGGGAATATCTTTTCTTGCACTTACCTCAGATAAATTGGTCTGACTGTAGCTTCTTTTCCTTTGTCTGTCTCCCTTGGTGTTTAGTGGCTGTTCCGTAGTGCACCCTTTAATTGTGTTGTCTTCCTCAAATCATGCTTATTTTTCCCCTTGCCCCAGCTGTTACTTCTTTTCCCTGATATTCATGTTATTCCTGAGTTCTCTTCCGTCTCTCCACTTGCCTTCGCATGGATTTCTCTGTGTGTGCAGGATTAGCTGGCTTTGCTCTTGCTGAATAGCATTTGGTCCTTTTTGCCTGATGCAAAAAGAAGGATTCCCTTGGAGGAGAAAGGGAAGAGGAAAACATGGGAGTAGCAAGAATAATATTTTTATATTGTGCCTGACCTTATCAACTGGAGAACTCTAAGATGAGGAGACCAGGCTAAATAGAGCACCAGAGGTGGTGACTTTAGGTGTTGCTTTTGGGGTTTTTTTGTGGTTTTGAATTAAATGCTGATTTAAGCTGTTCTGTTGTTCTGTAAGAAACAGCCATGTTTTGTTTAATACCTCAGATCAAGGCACAGACAGCAAGGGCTCGGCCAGCACACGTAGGCACTGGTGTCTGAGAGCAGGCTCTTTTCTGGCCACCTTCTCTCTGTCAGCTTCCCTCATGGGAATTCCTTTATCTGCTGCATTTGCCGCAGTGGCCGTCTGGGCTGTTGCAGTTCCAGGGAAAGGCTGAACATCCTCAGAAAACTGTGGTGGTAATCTGTGGCGGTATCAGTATCACAAATCCTTAAGTGGGTAAAGAATCAGAAAAGGAAAAAAGATGTAAGTTCATGCAAACCTTGTAAGCTTTCCAAGATGAAACACTTTGCTACCAGATGTTTGGTAGCAGACCAGATGTTATCTAAGAATAGTTTCTTTTACCTGATTACTTTCTAACCTTTAGAAAATCCAATTACGTACTTGGCCTTCATGTATTCCTGGTTACCAGTCCTGGCTAATCCGACGCTTTAAACTGAGAATCATCCAGCTTCCATATCTGCCACAGAAATCTGTCTCACCTTAGCAAATTGCGTATTCTCTGTGCTTTAATTCTCCATCTGCACAGACAAAATTAATCTTGATGTTCCAGAAGATCTACAAAGATACATGTACCTGTAAAAAGGTCTTCGCTTGGTATAAGCCATGTCCTTTTCCGGGTAAATGCAATCGTTACATCATCTGATGCAAAGTCGCCAGAGCCACTCAAAGAAACTGGCGTGAGATTGGGGAGTACACTGTTTTACGCAGATTTAGCATACATTCATGCTTTTCTTGGCAGGCATGCTCTTATTTTGGTTTGTGCAGTTTCTTTCAGTTTAGTTTAAACTTGTTCTTTGTCAGTTTAGCCTAAGTCAGGAGAAGTCTGCTTTTAAACTAGTGCAAAAGCTGTTTGGAAAGGTTATTCAAATGACTGACTTGTTCAGTTAAATCCCTGCAATGTTTTTCATCTCTAGAAATGGCAGCTATCCAGGTAAAACTTTGGCTTCTTAACTATCTTTCCTTATTGCCAAGCACACCCTCCATGAGCATTTGCTTTTATGACAGTTCTTGTGGTGGAGAGAAAGTGATTTGAAAATGAAGTCATGTGTTTTACTTGGATCAGACTTGTTAAAACTGGACGTCCACTGACAGAGATTTTAGGGTAACAAAAATTTTCTTGCATTTTGCAGTCTGTTTGGGTTGTAACATTAATTTTGTAAGGTTTCTGTAGAGGGGTGATGTGAAACACAGAGTGAAGTATCTACTCTCCCATGAACTTCGTCAGCACTTCACCTGCTTCTCCGTTTTGGGGTGTATGCCTGTTTTTAGACCACACTCCTGTTTCTAGTTTGGGATTTCGCTTCCCCCCACTCCAACGCACGCCCCAGGAAGTGAGCTTCCTGCTGGGCCCATCTGTACTTCCCTGGATTTATGACTTAAAGCAGCTTCCTAGATTTCTATCACAAGAGCAGGTTAGAGTTTCCCAGTTCTCTTCCCAGATGCTGCTCCAATGTTATCTCTCATGTGTTAAGACTTTCTAGCCCTTTGAGGTACTTTTTAGGGTATTGGCTAGATTTTGAAAGCTACTTGGTAGGACTCAACCCAGGCCAGCAGCATAACAAAGAGATCTGCCAGTGATCTTTAACATGCTATATTAATCACTTGCTGTGTTAGAGGGACCTGCCATTAGTCCTGACCAAGCTCCAGTCTGGAACCAGGGCTCCCTGATTCTTGTCAGTTTACCAGCTCAGATCCTGGCATGCCTTGATGGATTTCCAAAACGTACATCACCTTACCACTCGGCTGCTGTTGCCATGAGATTTTCCTTTTGCTGCCGAAGTCATCACCTTGTGTTTTTCTCGGCTTTCTCACTTAAGCATCTATTACAATGTCATTGAGGTGATGCTAGTTTTAGAAAAGAAGCATGAAGTACTGATCTGTGCTTGGACAGACTTAGGTAATCTCTGTTAACTTCAATTTGATGTTGGACTTCTCATCATTAAATGTTATAGTAGATGCTGTTAGATTTCGTAGGACATCTTAGATGCAAGTCCTGCCCTCCCAAACTCAGTGCTACCCAGAGTCTCCTAACAGAAAATTTGGACTTTCTTTTACCAGTTTTTGACATATCTGGCCATGGACCTCCCTGGAAATACCCACCTTGTAGCTACTTCTATTTTCTCTGTGCCGTCAAGCCCCATCCCGCGTTTGGTTTTGACTGACAGAGGAAGACAGTAAATTTCACCAAAGCTGGAACTTCTTAAGTCTTTGATGTTTCCCAAGGATGGACCCTCTGCTAGGGGGTGTTAGTGAAGTCTCCTCCATCTTTCTTTCACTCCAGGCGTTCCCTGATGTGGCCTCTTTTCTGGGGTCTTACTCCTGTGACATGTCTCCTTGAACATTACTTCCGCAGAATTCTGCTCCTAGAGAAAGTTGGTACAACCGCAGGTGTTTAGCAAGTCAAATGAATTCAGATTTCCTATAAGAAAAAGGAAATGAGGTTCGTAAGAGCTCATAAACTTTCTATTATGAAGCGGTCTGTTAGCCAGCTGTCTGGTTGCAAACCACAGGTTATATTACCAGCATTGCTTCTTCCTGTCTCTCACCTCTTAAACCAAAGCTGTCCCAGTGGCCCTCCTGTGTGGCAGCTTGCTTGCTCTGGCTGCTGGCCGTAAAGGCCTACCTAAGCAATCTTTCCAAAGCTAGCCATGTTGGGTTCTATTAGTGACCCCAGGTACTCATTGCCGCTCAGCTGATAGAACCTCACCTTCCCTCAGAGCTCTTCATCCACTTCAGTGCAAAACCAGCTACCTTGAGTTCACCTGGCTGAGGTGAGGCATCACAACGTGGTAACTTAACAAGCCAGCTCTTTCCATAGTGCTGATCTATGCCTAGGTCTGTGAGGTGAGCTTCTATCTTTGTACCGCACCATGGTCAGGAATTTGTCTGGAACCTTCCTAGGGAAGCATCTGTGTCACAGTAATCCTTCAAAACCAATGATTGTAAAGTCAAGGGAAAATGAAGAGGCACATTGATGGTGCACTGTATTCTCACCTCCTGTCCTGTTGCTGCTTTTGCTGAAAGAAGTACAACATTTCCCTGGAGTTTTTGATAGCTGCAGGAACTGCCTTCGTTTTCCCTGCAAGATGTTGTTGACAAGGAGTGCTGAATTGTTTTTCACCTCTCCCCATTCCCCCCTGCAGAACGGGCCAGGAGGAGGAAGCTTCGTGAAGAGCGGGCCTGGCTGCTGGCACAGGGGAAGGAGCTCCCCCCTGAGCTTTCCCACTTGGATCCCAGTTCCCCTACCAGGGAAGAGCGAAGGACCAAGGATCTGTGAGTATGCAGCACACCAGGGCATTGAAGTAGTGAGTACAGGAAGGAGAAGAGTGTGATCGTTCACAGGAATGAGGAGAGATAATTGGTGTTGGAGAACAGTGAGGGGTAAGCTGAGAAACATCTGGATTTGGTCCTTGCTAGAGGTCCGTTTGTCACGAGGCCCGCTTGTCAGCATTATGGCACTGTGTGTGGAGTGGAAGGGAAAATTAAGTACGAGAGCATGTCTTACGTGTCCTCAGTCTGCATATTCACTGTTGTGCTTCCCATTACAGCTTTGAACTGGACGATGAGTTCACAGCCATGTACAAAGGTGAGTCCTGCCCCAGGCTTCCCCTTTGCATGACTCGCTCAAAGTGGAATACACCCCTGAGCGTGTGTGTGTAACCATTCCACTTTCTTTTGCTACTGCCAGTTCTAGATGTGGTAAAGGCTCACAAGGACTCTTGGCCCTTCTTGGAGCCCGTTGATGAATCATATGCTCCCAACTACTACCAGATCATTAAGGTATGGAAGACGGTCCAGCCATCTTGACTGATGCACTTTGTTGACAGGGATGCAGTTTTTTGGAAGTGGGATGTGTTACCCTTGCAGTCAAACTGCATGACTCCAGTAGTCCCTTCTAGCCTTACAAATCAAGGAAACCAAAGCTGAGAGGCTGCGTGTCAGGAGAGCAACCTCTGCTTGCCATCCCCTCTCTGTGAGGAAGCTTGCTGTGCAACTTCGTAAACCCCGCTACACTTGCTGTAGCTGAAGGGAGGTCTTCTTGCATTTCAGGCTCCCATGGACATCTCTAGCATGGAGAAGAAGTTGAACGGAGGTCAGTACTGCACCAAGGAAGAATTTGTGGGAGATATGAAGACCATGTTCAGGAACTGTCTTAAGTACAATGGTGAAGGCAGTGGTAAGAGCAGTGAGATGCTAAATTCATCTATTTGCAATACTCAGTCAAAACAAGCAGTGATCTATTCCTACTTCCCAGTACTCGATTTGTGCTTATTCTCTTTCAGGGTGTTTTTTGGGAGGCTGGACAAAAGAGTGGGAGCTCCTGATTGAAAAGGCCTGGGGTTTTAGCGAGGTTTTTAGCACAGCTTGGTCGTGTTGATTTGAAGCCTGGCATGATAAGGAACGCCCATATTGGGAGATGGTGAAAGCAGAACACAAAAAGAGAAGAAAGTCTGTTTCTTTCTGAGCTCACTTCTTCATGTGCTTGTGTATGGCTGTGTGCTCCTTTTTCTCATAATGCCTAACACAGACTTTGAAAAACATTGGAGTCTGGTTAGCTGCTGGTGTTTCCTGAGTATCAGAGGAAAGTGAGGAATGAACCAGGCTTGTAGTCCTTTGGATGGAAAATGCAGGTTTTATGTTCCTCGGCTACTGAATGAATGAGTCTGTAAATGGGAAACTCCAAATTTAATTGTCATGCCAATTAAAACTCTGCACGTTGCTTAGGTAAGAAATCAGTTCCCATATGGTGGGTCATCACTGTGGCTCACGAGTTCTGCCTTGAAAGGGAAAATAGAGCTTCCTGACTTGCCGCTGTGGGCCTTAAGTAAAAGCATTCCTACACTGCTACTGGGAGAGCTCAGTTTCTCAAGGAACTTCAGGGGTGGTTTAGTGGAAACAACGGCAAAGTCATACGCTTCAAGGCCTTGTCATTAACACCTCTCACATGTCTTTTTCTTCCTACCCACTCCAATGAAAAGCAGGAGCCCCTCTGAGCAGAACTGTCCTGTGGAAATGACACAGCGGGGACGCTGGTTAGCAATAGCTTTCGTGTCAGGGTCAACAAGTGTTTTAGAAACTGTGCGTGAATAAATGTGTTTGGTGATTTTCCTCTGTCTTGTAGCATACACAGAGATTTGAATAAGTCCAAGAAAAGCCTCTGAATGTAATCACATAGCATTGCTGGGAGTTCACATTTCTTCCCTCAGCACTCTGCTGGCTAACTGTGCAGGTCATGCACCTCTGTGAGCAGAGGTGGTGCTTCTCGTAGTGTAACTCTTGGCACTATGCTGGAACACTGAGTTAACGCTGACTCTGCAGGCTGTGCCGCTAATGGTACTTTGTCGTGCCTGTCTGGCTGTCCTCTGGTGGGGTTACCGAACAAATCTGATGCTGCGTTGCTTATTGAATTTATGAACATAATCCAGTGTTGATTAGTTAGAAACCGAAGTCTTCGTCAAAGAAACTTTACGGAAGGAAGATGATTTATTTGATGGGAGAAGTCTGGTGTTGCTTAATTGTTTCTCTCTGTAGGGCTCTGTCCCTGATGTCATTTGGGTTTTTTGACTGCAGAATATACCAAGATGGCTTACAACTTAGAGAGGTGTTTCCACCGAGCAATGATGAAACACTTCCCTGGGGAAGATGGAGACACAGATGAGGAGTTTTGGATCAGAGAAGATGGGAGACGAGAGAAGAGGAGCCGGCGGACTGGCCGCTCCAGCACCGGCAGTGTTTGGACTCGGTCGCGAGACCCAGATGGACAAGGCAAGAGGCAGCAACGCCTGGAAAACGGAGGAAAACCTCCACCATATCGAGCAACTTCCAGAGCTCCCGCTTCTTCCTCCTCTTCCTCTTCCTCCTCCTTCTCCTCATCCTCAGCAGAGGATCCAAGTGGCAACCCACTGCAGCCTCCTCGAGAAGTGGGCCCTTCCAACGGGCGAGGTTTCCCTCGCTCTCTGCAGTACGGCGGCATGTCCAGCCCTGTGCCACATCCCACCCAGATGGTAAGAAGCAGTTTCTGCTGTTCTTCACCCACCAGGCCTGTGGAGGAAGGGAGGTAAAGGAGAATGAAGCTCTCTGCTGTGAAACCCCTACTGCATGGCAAGAACCTTTTCCCAGAGATTAAGGGTCAGAATTATGGTTTCTACAGCTGGAACTTTTCAGCCCTTAGATTTAAAGTGGTACAATTCAGTCTTTGCCACACTAGCCGGGAACAGCCTCCTGACATTTCCCATGGGCAGCATGTCCCTGTGTGGACTTGTGCCAGCCCTGGTTCCCCCAGCTCTCTTCTCTCCTTAGAGAGTTGTCCCATTGTGCAGGGAAAGCAGTCACATTTCCTCTCTTAACCTCCAGTTTATGATGCTGAAAAAACCAGTCTTGTTTTGTCTCCATTGTTCACAGATGCCTGGTAACTTTGTGCCATCTGTGTACTGCTGCATTTTGTGCCTGAAGTACTTATAAAAGCAGTAAACGGAATGAAATATAAGGCCACCCTGGACTGTGGCAGTGACCTCTCTTTAGCCCAACATCTATTCTCTGAATGTCACCTGTTCTCCCCGCCTCTGGTCTGTTCCTCATCCATCCTTCACTCCTTTTCTGTTTGAATCAGTGGTGTCTTGTGATGTGGTGTATCAGCTGCCCCTTTGAGATCCAGGCTATCCCTTGCCCTTTTAGCTAAAGATGAAATGAAAGTTTTAGAGCAATTCTTGTGATGCAGATAGTGGGAGGCAGTAGTAGAGCTGGAGGCAACGAGTATTTTGAAGGCAATCCAGCTTGTTCCCCTGTCATCCTGCTTGAATATGCTTGTGGTTCGTTCCTCTCCTTGGAGCGAACCACTGCCCCCTCCAGTCCTCTTGCTTCCTCCCAAGTAGTCGGGTGGCAAGTGAGTGTATTGCAACCTTGAGTGCAGGGACACGTGCCTGGGCTGTGAGAGAGTGGCTTTTGCAGAGGAGCTGTGTCTCCTTGTAGGAAAGAGTACGGGTTTTCATGGTATCTCCAAAAGCTCATCTGCTCATCTACGTTGTTTCCTCAGCCTTGGCTTCCCCTCACCTGCAGCAGCTCTGATGCTTTTTTTAACACTTCATAAATTGTTTTATTTCTCCCTCCCCATCCCCCAGAGACCAGCTGTGCCAGGAACCTTCGGTCCCCTGCATGGATCAGATCCCACAAAACTGTACGGCTCACCGCGAGTGCCTGAGCCTCACCCTGGAGACCCGATCCAGCAGCACCAGCACTTTGCCGTGCAGGTAAGAAACGCTGCAGCCCAGGGGAAGAGCACCCCAGGGGTCAAGCACCCCAGGACCTGCAGGTCCCCTCTGCTCTTCATGGTGTGACAGCTCTCACTGAGACCCACCCCGTGCCTCTCTGTCTGTCTCTCTCTCCGTCCTCCCCAGCC
>NW_010388251.1:39486-39808 GCF_000710305.1 Buceros rhinoceros silvestris | reverse complement strand
TGTGCAGGACCAACCCACTGCCCGGGCCTTGGCCCCCGGCCAGGCCCCCTGCAGCTGGGGCGCATGAGTGGCCCCCCGCCTGATGCTGTCTACCCGCCGACCCAGTTCCAGCAGGGCTTCCTCCCCTCAAGGCACAACGGGCCCCCTGTAAGGCCACCGGAGGGCTCGGAGGTTCCCCCAGGGCACATGTATCGGCCCTACAAGTACCTGAACCGTGCGCACCCAGCTCTGTGGAATGGCAGCCACGGCCCCTCTGGCCAAGGCGCTGTGGGGCCGGAGGAGAAGGCGCCCATGGGGCCCGGGCCCCCGCTTCAGCCCCGCA
>NW_010388251.1:37131-38898 GCF_000710305.1 Buceros rhinoceros silvestris | reverse complement strand
CCTCCCGCGTGTGCCCGCCGGGTGTGCCTTACCACCCTCGCCAGCCGCCCCCCCCGCATCTCCCCGGACCTTTTCCCCAGCTGGCTCATGCAGCTTCCTCCGCCGGCGTGCAGCCCCCGAAACCTGTCGTGGGGAACGGGAGCTCACAGGATCCAACCGGTCAAACCATGGAGACAGAGAGCAACCAAGGTAACCCCTCGAGCACCCTCCTGTAGCATTTGACCTTCTCTGTCTGCCTCTGTCGTCTGCATCCCCCTGCCCACCTCTCCATGGCTTGCTGCCAGTCATCCCTCCCACGTGCAGAACCGGTGCTGCCATTTCTCGTACTGGGGCAGACCCGCTGCCCACCAGCATGTGCTTGGAAGGAGGGGAAGGGAGCACTCCCAGGCCAGCTTGGTGGCTCTTGTGCTTTAAATTCATAGAAGACGTTGATGTGAATAAATGGTTTAAACATACTCGAAGGAGCGTATGTCAGTACAGCTTCTCCTCTGGAATGTACGTGTGCCTTGTGAGCTCTCAAAATCTTCACAAACAGGATTGCCCGAAAGCCCCTGAGACATTCTCTGAGTTCAGGTGGGATGGCAGTGTATCATGTGTGCCATGACAAGTTTCTTTCTAGTTGAATTTCATTTGTTCTAGCTGGTAAACCAGAGATCAAAAAAAAACCCCTTAAAAATAAAACAAACCTACAGTAGAGATCAAAAATCTCCAGAGATTAAAAAAAAAAGCACTTTTTTTTTTTCATTAATTCTAGCTGGTAAACTAGAGATGAAAACCCCTGCATCTTTTATCGATCCCTTGTGTGCCTTGGACTAAGAGGAAACTCTTTTCTTGTGTGGCCTTGGTTAAAAGTCATCATCATTTATCTGTGCTGGACACAGGACAGAGACTGGGGGAGGTCACTGAGTGACCGCAGGGCAGCAGAGCTGCATCTTCAAATCACTGTTGGTTCAAACATGGCTGTGATTGGCTTCACAGTACCTCAGTGTGTGGCAGCACTTCTGCCCAAGCAGCGGGCAGGTGGGATTTGTGGACCAGAAGGGGCAACGCAGCCTGAAATCAAGCTGCCATCACTGTGGCTTCCCGGCTTGCTCTGCCTCATTAGGCGGCCTCTGCACACCCAAGGGTCAGACCAAACTCACATGTGCACTGTTACTCGGGGGGAGGTACAACTTCGTGGTGGTTTGCAAACTACAGCGGACCTGTATCTTAAGGATTCAGTCCACGTGTACCCTTCCACAAGAGGGGCGACCTTGTGAGGAGTTTTTAAAGGAGCCCTTTTAAAATAAGGGGCTACTAAAGATCACCTAACTTTGCAAAAAAGCACTTCGGAATTGCTGAAGCTCTCTGAAGGAAAGGCTGTCTGATGGGTGTGGGAGCAAGGCTGCAGCCCCACAGAAGAGCAGTTGTCCTGCTGCCATGCTCCAACAGTCCCGTAGAGAGGTTTGAGTGGAGGACAGGACATCGTAGGCTTTGGAGTACTTACAGTGGAAGGACCTTCATACCTTTAGAAAGTCATTCCTTTTTCTCTTCGATATGCGCAAAACCAGGATGCTTTCTCCATCCAGACTTTAGGCACTTGTCGGGCAGAGCTGCCTAGCAACTCTGGGTCAGCAGCAAGAGAGAGGCTGCTTTGCTAGACCTGGCTGAGCTGGCAGGAATTGCCCTTTGGGTGAGCATGTGGGTGCACGTCGGGCAGGGAGGGCCGGTTTCCAAAATTAGACTGACATGTGACTTTTTCCCCCTTTCTTTTCAGTGGAGCCATCA
>NW_010388251.1:36898-37120 GCF_000710305.1 Buceros rhinoceros silvestris | reverse complement strand
TGCCTACGCCAAAATCCTACCTCATCCCAAGCCCCCAATGCCCATGGAATGCACCAGGCGCGCCTTGCCCCCCGATGGGGAGGGGGATGGCTCCAGCGTGAAGGGTGACCTGAAAGCAGGGCAGAGCAAGGGCACGTGGCCAGCAGAGAGTGGCTATGCTGGCAGCCCGGGCTGTGTGAGGGACCTGGTGCCCTCCTCCGAGAGAGGGGGTCCCCTGCCTGA
>NW_010388251.1:36161-36637 GCF_000710305.1 Buceros rhinoceros silvestris | reverse complement strand
CCTTGCATGGGGCAGGGCACCGGCCTTCCCAGTGTGGACACCAGCTCCATGGGGGCCGCCCCCAACCAGTTCCACCCTCTCTACATGCCTGGTCTGGAATACCCGAATTCGGCTGGGCGGTACCACATCAACCCAGGCCTGCAAGGATTCAGCCCTGTGATGGGGGGGAAACCTCCTCCCCCTGCCTCCCACCCTCAGCATTTTCCCCCACGAGGTTTCCAGCCAAGCACCGCACACCCCGGCGTCTTCCCTCGGTATCGGCCCCCGCAGGGCATGCCCTACCCCTACCAGCCGCAGCCTCAACCTTCCTACCACCACTACCAGCGACCACCCTACTACGCCTGTCCGCAGGGCTACTCGGACTGGCAGAGGCCCCTCCATCCCCAGGCCAGCCCCAGCGGGCACCCCGCTGCCCATCCACCCCTGGCCAGACCCCCTTTCCCGGACCGGGGGTCCACACGCGGTTTGCAGGGTTG
>NW_010388251.1:35796-36034 GCF_000710305.1 Buceros rhinoceros silvestris | reverse complement strand
CCACCAGCGGTTTGCAGGGTTGTGAGGCACTGAGCGCCGCCCTGGCCTCTCCCAACCGCATGGACGTAGCGAGTGCCAAAGAGGTTTCTCCGAGCGACGGGCAGGATCTGGGGCCTGAAGATGAGAAGTCTGAGGAGTCCCAGGAAAGACCGGAGAGTCCCAAAGAGTTTCTTGATTTGGACAACCACAATGCAGCCACGAAGAGGCAAAGCTCGGTGGCAGCAGGGGGGTTACTCTA
>NW_010388251.1:33825-35658 GCF_000710305.1 Buceros rhinoceros silvestris | reverse complement strand
GCAGCAGGGGAGTTCCTCTACGGAGCCCCTCCACCACACCTGGGTTCGGGGATGGGATTCGGTCCATCGGCTTTCCCTCCCCACGGCGTGATGCTACAGACTGGCTCTCCTTATGCACCCCGGCACCCTGCCAGCCATTTCCAGCCCAGGACATACGGATCACCCATGAATGCTCACCTGTCTCATCATCCGGCCTCTGGCCAGGCCAATGGCCTCTCTCAGGAGGGACCCCTGTACCGCTGCCGAGAGGAGAACGTAGGTCACTTTCAGGCCTTGCTGATGGAGCAGAGAGCCAGTGGAGGTGGCATGGGGGGGCCACCCCAGGACTTGTATAGACCCTCGGGGTAAGACCGTGTTTTCTGCAAGAAGGCAAGGTGGGAGGGAGGTGATGCCTGGGTGACGATAAGTGTTGGACATGAAGTCAGAGGAGATGGCAAGTGAAGTTGAAAGGCTAACAGGTGACTCTTAGGCCCATGGAGTAAGAGGTCTCCTAAGCTGGAGAGAGAGTCTCGCTGCAGCTCCTTAAAACAAGCAGCAATCGGTATCGTGGAGACCTGTTAGCCTGTCTCGTTCATCCCCACACCAGTGCTTTGTTTTACTTGGTGGTGTTTTGTTAATGTGTCCTTCATCCAGGGCTGCACATCTCTTAATCAAATGGACTCTTACCATTTTCTTTGCAAGTATTTTATCGCATCTTTTCTCATAGTGGGGCAGAGCAGCTAACTAAAGTGGAAGTTAGCCTCTTGTAATGAACTCTTCTACTTTAATGTCGCCCCCTTTTCCTCCTCCTCTTGCTTTTTCCCTTGCTCTCGGTCTCAAATTTCTCTCACAGAAAATTACTTATCTGAGGGTGTGCATATCACATTTTATTCCTGAGCAGAAAATTCTGCTAGTCCAAAAATTCTCTGTTCAGATTTTATAAATGTGCTTTGACTGTTACCGTTTTGTCACAGTCCCAGCATGACAGTCCTTCTTCTAGTATTCAGGGAGCTTGGCTTATAAGTAAACCATAGGGGAAGTGGCATGGATTAAAGGTTGTGTTGGGGGGGGTGGGGGCAAAAAAAATTATGCAAAATGCCTGCTGTTACGCGAATGTTGTATGTACCCATTCAGTGAAGTAGATGGGATTTGCTCTTGATGTTTATGTGCTAAAACTCTCTCCATTCAACTTGGCTCCAGAATGCAAATGCATCAGGCTCAAGTTACCTTCCCGAAGATGCCAACAGCAACCATGTCCCGAGAAGATCTGACATCACAAAAACCATCAGCGTTGCCTCTGGATCAAGTAAGGGCTGCTAGAGAGAGTAAAGTTGAAATGCGAGTCTTTCTCTTCACACCGGTTAAAGAAGTGTTTGATGATAGTGGGAAGCACTAGCGGAAGCTGGGAAATGAACTACTGCTATGCAGGAGTTGGGTTGTCTCTGTAGTTTTAGCCGACTGTAACGTGTCATTTAGGCAGACTGATAGTGCTGGTTGCATGCAATCTTGAGGCCGTTCCTTTCTAAAGCTGCCAGTTAAAGCCTCCAACTCTTGTTCTTCCTCTTCCAGAGCTAGTCCAAGGAAGGAAGAACCTCTCCGAAGACAAAGCCACACGTGATTTGGGCAGGGGGGAGGAGGGGCAGGCCTTTGTCCCCCCCTCCCCTCGCCCAAGCAGCATGTAGCTTCCTGGGTCCATGGAACATGGTGCCGCGATGGCTTTTGTGTTGGAAACCTGGAGCGGTGCTGGGCCCCAGCCAGCCGAGCAGCTGGCTCGCCACCACAGGGCAACCATCACAAACTAGTGGCTTTCCGTGACTGGAGACTGCGTCTCATTCAGGGTTTGAGGGATTTTTT
>NW_010388251.1:20628-33698 GCF_000710305.1 Buceros rhinoceros silvestris | reverse complement strand
GAGGGTGGGGGTGGGGGCGGAAACTTTCATTGACTGCTAAACTCAGGTATATTTTTCAGGGTGGAGGAGGACGATGATGGAATTTTACTTGTAGTATTAACGTGTGTGTTTTGGAGCTGGATCCAGTTTACAGAATTTAACCTGTTGCCTTTTTAAATAAATTTCTGTTGTTGGTGAATGTATTGTACATAATGGGGGAGGGGGTGGGCCCAGCTTGTAGTGGGCTTAGCACTGGAGGAATCCTTAACTGTTTACAATCATATCACACTGAAATCTTTCAGGATAGGGTGAGGGTTTGGGGGGAGCGGGGAGAGGTGAGGGAATATGTGGTGGATGACTTGCTGTCCTCCTTCCTGTCCTCTCTAACCGAGACATGACCCAACAGTTGGTTGACTTAATAGTGGGAATTGCTCAGGAGCATAATGTGTCCTCCTCTTTCTCTTGCCTTCTTCCTCCTTCCCCTGTCACCCCCACCTTTTTCCCTCTGGATCCAGGGCCTGAGTGCACTTCCAGCTTCTGTCATCATGGGGGAACAAGGATACCAGGACCAGGAATTGAAACCAGGACAGGACACTCATGGCATTGTCCCTTCAGCTAGTATAATACCCTTCTCCCTGCCTTTCTGATAGAAAAAACTGTACAAAACAGCATAGCTGGTCACCTTAGACTTCTTTCAGTGAAACCAGTGGAGCAGCACCTATCCAGTAGAACAAATATCGAGCAAATCTGTACTGTTCTGCTGCCTGAGGAGTCGGGCCAAGTCCCCGCCTTTCTTCTCTGATCCTTGGCTATATTCACTTCTTAACAGCAGCGAAGCAGAAACTACCCCAGGGTTCCTGACTGCTCTTGGTTTCCAGTGAAGGAGGAGCACGAGGCTGCTTTGGGGAAACAGTTGGTTTGCTGCAGTGTGCTGCAGTTTGTTGGTCTGTGGAGTTGCAGGTGCATCAGAAAGCACTGATTAGAAATTCGATGTTGAGGTGGCATTGCTCGGGGGATGAGGGACGAGAGGGCCGCATGCTCAGGTTGACTTGGTCTACCTTTGTCGTCACTGGTGCCATAGCAGCAAGTTCTACAGAACTAGTGGCAGCTTCCCTCAAAGGCTGTGCACGATCTGCAGGGGCTTTCCTCACCAGTTGCAGTACTGCACTGGGGAACCCCTACACGCCAGTACTTTGCCGGGCACTGACATTCAAATGTAGGTTTGACAAATGAGTTCGGTAGGAACCTCATCTGCAGGCATTTATTTACATCTTAAACCTAACAAGGTGGTACAGATACAGTCGATTATTCTTGGGGGAGCTGAGGTAGAACAAAGTGGAATCGCTACATGACAAGACTGGGCAGCAAGATCTGCTGGGACCTCAGCCCTAACGCAAGCTGCTGGTTGCCCTGAGGGACCATGCTGTTGTTAAAAGGATGTGCCAGTGTGTTGGACAATTGTGCTAGCAAAAGCAGTGGGGACAGAGCAGCATGTCATTTAATCTGTGGTACCAGCTAGGGGAGGGTCTTTGTCTCCAGGTTTCTGGACAATTTTTCTGGCTGCTTTGTTGTCATGGATGGTGCCATCACCTGTATCTTTAGCTGTATTGCACTAGCATGAATGACCGCACCTTCTTGGGTGCAAAGCTGTTTGAGAAAATGGCAGGTAGCATGTCACTGAGCCCGTTACTCCTTCTGTTCTAAGCTTTTGGAAGCACAAAAAGCCTAAAAGATGAGAAATACTCTTTCTTGAAATAGAGCAAGGAAGAACTGCCACATTACCAATGGGTCTCGCTGCTCTGTTGCTACAGTACTTTTGCCTCTGATGAGCTGGGTAGAGCCAAAGCATTTTCCAAGACTAAGAGGAGTTCAAGTCCTTCATGCTATTCCCACAAGCATGTTTATAAATGCAGTTCTTCTTCCTCACTCCTGCAGCTAGCCTGTGAACTGTAGGTGCTGTCTGCTTAGTCCAGTGAGTTGCCTGGGACATCTGGCTCCTCCACAAAGGAAGACTTCAGTATACTGTGAATAATTTACAGTATGTATCAATAGATGCCATTACATTATGAAAGGGAGAAAAATTTTTTTCTGTGTGTGGTTGTGGTTTGGTTGGTTTTTTTCTTCATTTGTGTTCATCTGTCGGGGAGCAATTGTCACTGGTGGATTGGTATAAACTGGAATAGATGATCCTGGAGGTTGTCCTTTGACTGAGAAGCAGGTAAATTCTCTCTCCCCAGCCAAGAACAATATACTGCAGCTCATCTGAATTTTTCCCAGATCTGAGGGTCTGCTTCTGCCTCCTCAGCTGGCTGTAGGTTTTCAGAGGTGCCTTGGCTGCTTAGATCCTTCTCTGAATGGAGGTACTGAAGCAGGAGTAGGTGTTTATGAAAAACTGTGCAAGTGTAACAGCTCTGCAAGAAAATAAACCCGTGACAAATGAAAACAGGGTTTCTTCTATTTGTAAAGCAACCTTTAGTTCATTGTAGATATAAAAATAATTTGAGACACCACATTTTAAAATAGAGGAACTGTAAAATATAACTTGTAGCAAAGTATTTGAAATTCTGGAAATGTAAGAGTAGATTCTGTAAACAACCCCTGCCGTACTTCTGTATCACAGGCAGTTACCCGAATAGTTGAAGTGCCTGTCATTCAGCTCATTGTGAACTTTGTGAGAGAGGACAGTTCTAGAAGCTATTAAAAAGACCCCCAAACAGCCAAGCTGAGGCACTTTTGGCCTTAGCTGGAACTGGCACTGAAAACATGGTTCTAGTGGTCATGGTATCTGGATGAGTACCAAGCCCAGATCAAAACAGGGAAGAAATAAGAAAGGCAAAAATTGCTTGTGGTCTGCCTGGAGAGTGTAGTGGAGTGTTAGACAGCGATAGATACTCTAAGGATCCTTCCCGCGTGGAGTGTGTGACATGAAGGTGTTATCCCTTACTTGACATAATGCAAATCTGGGAGAAGGGTTTGACTTGCAGGTGGTAGCCAAAACGGATTAGCGAAGCTGACTCCTCCTGGGAGGATTTCTAGGTAAATGGCTTTTGGTGTAGTCAGTAATTCTTATTAAAGTGACTAACAAGCTGCTGTCGTGAGGACACGTGGTTTATATTGGAAAAGCACTAATATAGTGTAGGGGGAGCTGTGGCTGGGCTACAGGGATGGTGCTATTTTGGAGGGCAGGACATGGAGATGGAGAGCTGCTTGTGGAATCTTAGCTTGGAGTTTCCAGACTTTCAAATGCTTTGTTCGTAAGTGTTTGTTGTTTGGGTTTTGTTTTGTTTTTTTTTCTTTTATGATGATATCTAGGGATCTCCCCAAAAACAGAGCTCTATCTCACTAGGTACAATCTGAGCAAATCACAAAAACTGGCACCCCTCAGAGGGCACAGGGCTGAGAGCAGATGGCTGGGGTGGAACACCAGGGGAAGTGTATGGGGAGCAGAAAATGTGAATTTTATGGTTTCCCACCCCATGATGCGCAGGGCTGCTTTGTGTATACTGTGATCGAGACAGGTTTAAGGAGGGAGTTAGAAGAGAGCAAAATGGCAGGTCTTTATGTATGGAGTACTTTTTGCCATGGGTTGGCGTGCAGTGCAGGAGAAATGTTGCTACATTTGAAAATATCCTGGATTTTGAGTGCCGTATTTCTGTCACTATATTAAATAATATTATAACACAATACAGAGAAATTCTATGCTGTGGTTGCCTCGCTCATCCCCCTGCACTGTGGCAGTATAATATACTACCAGTTTGTCCTTTTTCAGAAAGCATCCTGACTTTGCAAATTTTCCTGTAGCTATTACTTTTCCTGTATGGAGGATGTGTTTTGCCATCATTACGGATTTCATGTTAAATGAAAGAGACTATATAGTGCATAGCACAAATATGATGCTGACCCTTGCCTGAGTATGCCAAAAAATTCCCATATTCTCAGAGGAGCTTTGTACGCTACTCTGGCCTATGAGTCTCCTGCTCTCTCCAGCGCCTCCTGCTTTGAGTGCTGTGGGTGTTCGCAAGCTCCTGGGATGTTCAGTGGTCATTATAAATGAGACTGTATAACCTCCCCTTGGTCCTCTGGAACTACTACAGGCCCTGGCAATTCAGCTAAGTATTTTAAGAAGGCCGGTCACTGAGGCTTCACAGTGATTTTTAGTTTGCCGTCTATAAATTCTGTGATGTGACCCACCAAACCACTCAGTTGCAACCCAAGGCACCCGCCTGCAATGAGGAGGACAAAAGAGGAAAGTAAATTTGAAGCTTCAAGGCCCAACGGGTTTAATTTGCGACTCTAAAGTACATGGCGACACTTTTCTTGGAAGAGCTTCTGATTCTTTCTCATCTGCCAAATGCCTTTCCCGTGCAGACTTTCCGAGACAAATCTCCTGTGTATATTTTTGTAAGTGTGGTTTCTCGGGGTCTTGGAGAGCTATCAGCTTCTTGATGTCTTATCTGAAAGCTAGTCACAGAGGCTGTCTTTCATTCTGCTGACTGAGAAACTTCTCCTACAGCTTCTCACCCCAACGCTTCTCCTTTTAAAATCAAAGAATAATCTGAAAACAACCTTCCTTTATTTCCTTTCCTGATCCCTGTCAATATTCTGACAGATCTCTGTGTTCGGCCGGGGCTGGTACTTTGTTCTCAGTGGTTTTGTTCTGCTTTCCTGTTCTGAGGAGGTGGTGTTGCCACGTGCACTGTGGAATTTCAGAGAAGGTGCTGAACTGAGTGACAGGGAAGTGCTATCCCAAGGGGTTCCTTGGAGAAAACAAACAGGGGAATTTGTGATGGTGTGATTGCTCCTGGTTCCCCTCACTGCAGAGCATCTGTGCAGCTGGGTCTGTGTTTAATCAGAGCCAACTCCTCAGAAAGTTTTTACAGTGGTGCACTGGTGGTAGAGGAGTTTGCTCCTGCAGAATTCCTGTTTGACTCCAGCGCTGGTAGTTGTGGAGCAGGTGTGTGAGTGCCATATCCTTTCGGTAAGGCTGAGACTGAGGTAGCAAGCTATGAAAGTGTCACTGCAGCTGCAGGCCATGTGACAAGCTTTAGGAGCACGTGCTTATTGTAACCGAGAAAGCATCTCAAACATTGACCTTCCAGCCTTTCCCCATCTGTACCTGTTTAACATACAGATGGAGGTAAAGCATGTTTGGACTAGGCAGGATCCCTGCCGCCCGTGCGGAAGGAAAACGCTTTTAATCAGCACATAATGAACTACACATTCTGGTTTTCACTCTCCTCTGTCCACCTCCTTCTCTGAAAAAGGGCTGGGGAAGGACCCATTTCCAGCTGTCTCCAGATAGGAGCTCCCGGGATGACAAGAGTATGGCTCGGTTCACCCCTAGGCGGGTGAAAGGAAACTCAGGACAGGGTTTTGTAGTGACATCCAAGAGTACCTTTGAAGCGCAGGTGCAGCGAGCTGTGCGGTGCCATGCCCTTTTTGTTACCATCCTGCCTTGGATCACATGCAGTATTTGAGAGACCGTGGAGCATTTTGCGGTTTTAGCACTGCTAGCCTTGCATCAACTGAGTTTCTTTTCCTTAACCGGCAGCAGTGGACTCGATTTCTTTTGGCAAAGGTCTTCCTCTTTTTGAAATGTGGATGTCAAAGCGGACAGTGCATCCAGGAGTGAGCAAGAGCTACATCCACCGGCTGAAGAGGGGACAAAGGATTAATTAGGGCTGAAGTTTAATGGAGATTTTTCACCAGCTCCAGCAAGTCCCTCTGCCTTGTTCCCTTTTATTTGGAAACACTTGGCTCACTAGCATGAGGGCAGGAAGGGGAATAGTGTCTAAATAAACGTGGAACTTACTCTGTGTGGACAAATTTCCCTTGTCGTGCACAAAGTCAGACCAGATAGCCATTAGGGACTTCTTTGGCCTTCAAATCAGTAAGAGGCAAGCAGACACCTAGTCCATTCAAACGCTGCGGAGTACATCAGAGGAGAGATCTCCCTTTGTGAAGCCAGCCAGCCAGCTACAGGAGCGGAGCTCAGGCCTCAACTTTTAGTCTGGAAAGTCCTCTGATCCCCTTTTGTGTCATACACCAACACTTCCCCTCTGCTTGCTTCCTGGCTTTCAAGTTTCTTTCTGCTCTGCTCGCTCTGCTGCAGTTGGTTGCTGTCAAGTGCAGAGATGAAAGCTCACTGCCCACACGAGTAGAAGGGCAGAAGGTTCAACTTGTCAGCCGTGTCCTCTGCGCATGCATATAGAAAGGAGGACACGTTTACTCTCCTCCTCAAGAAATGAAGGTGTCCTCAGTGGCTCACTGGAGTTCTCTCTTGTATCCTTGGGGTTTGCCACTGTCATGGTGATGTCTGTCCCTCTGTCAGCACAAGGATTTGCTCCTGGCCCCTGTGCAGCGTTCCCACACGTGATCCTGGAGTGACTACCTCTGAGGGAGCTTAGGGTACAAGTGTATGCTGTGTACAACCGTGAAAACTGTTGCCTCTCTTCCTTGATAGATCAACCAGCACCACTGCCTGTTTTTTTCTGAGCAATAATAACTTGCAGCAGTTGACCTCCTCAACTTCGGGAAGGTTTGCCCTTCACATCTTGGTTCAGGGTGCGGATGGCTGTGAAACACATTGTGGGGGGCTTCACAATTTGAGTGGGAAGCAAGGTGCTTTATGTGGCCCTGCATTTTATCTACACCACGTTGCTTTCTCGGCAGCACCATGTCGGGTTCATTTAGGTAGCCAGGAGAGGGCTGTTTGCTGCTTCTGTGTTTGAGAAGGTAGAAAGGGAAGGGAGCAAGTTGGTGAAATTGAACCTCGTCTGTGAAATAGAGCATGTGGAAGAGGGGTGCCTGTTGCTGCCGTGGAGCAAGGGGTGGGTGCACCGTTGATATAATGCCTCTGGGGGAGGAGAGCAACCTGATGCTGCCTCACTTGGCGTTGATGGGGGAGGTAATGCCACTACGTCCATTTTTCTGAATTTGGGTGACATTGGGTTGGTTTTGATGGGGTTTTTTTGGGGGTGGGTTTGGGTTGGTTTTGTTTTTTTTTTTTGTATTATTGTAAGTTTGTAAAGAATGTAATCTGTCTGTTGGGGGCATAAGGAGAAAATGGGGGCCTTTCTCGTTTTGAGTGAGGCTGTTCTTATGTTGCTGTGTTTTCCGTTGTTGGGCAGGGAGGGGATTAGCAGCCATGGGGGCAAAAGCCTGGCCCTTGTCAACTGCTTGCAGCTGTCCCAGGGTAATGGGAGGGTGAGCTGATGCCGTGGCAGAGACCTCCCACACCAAGCTGTGAAAACGACTCCTGCCTGCATCCCTCAGTGGGGGGAATCTGACCTGCATTGGGCTCTGCACTAAGGTGTTTTGCTGGGTGGTGGGACCTAACACTTAAGGGCTGGTCCTGCTCGTCTGTGGCTGGGTTAGAAACTGAGCTGGACAGCTGCCCATGCCGTTTAGGAAAGGTTGGATTTGGTAGCCTGAATTTTTCAGTGCAAGAGAGAGTTCATGCTGGAGTTGCTTGCCCTGGCACTTCTCTCCCCAGCAGGGACTCAGGTGCTGCACCTCTCCATCACCTGCTGCCCAGGAGCCCTGGCTCTTGCCCACACCTCCCTCCCCCTTCCATAGAGCACAGTGTCAGGGATCCTCTTCTCTCCTGCTGCTGCAAAGTTGTGTGAACTTTCCTGGTCAATACTGGAAAGGGGAATGCTATTTATTTTTATATTGTGTATATTTTGTCTTGGTCTGCTGATTACCTTTGTTCCCCAAGAGCGACAGTTACCTCAATAGTTAGTTTAATACTGTGTGTTGGGTAATTTTTTTAAAGAACTTTTTTAAAAGCTTGATCCTTGGAGGTCTGTAGATTTTATTTCCATATGAATTGGTTATTTTGTATAAAGTACATTCTTAAAATAGCAATTGCCCTTGCTGTATGTGTGTTTTCTTGTCTCCCGGATGGTCTCCCTCTTCCTTTGTAAGGGGGGAGCGGATGGGGGTGGGAAGGGAACACAGAGTGCTGTTTTCAGAGAAACAAAGCCCTGGATGCACTTGTACCACCTGAAATCCATTTATAAGAGAGCACCTGGAAAGCTAATTGGGATCGTTTCCCCTTCCAAATGCAGCTGTCTGCCTACCAACAACCCAGTTGTGGAAATGAGATGGTGTCACTGCTTTCCCCCCAAGTCCCTGGTGGACTGCGAGTTTTTCTGCAGGCCAGGTGTGCTGAAAACCTGCTTCCCTCCCCAAAACACTGCGTGGTCTTGGGGCCCTTCCCCTGCACTCACCTGAAGCCTCTGCTTTAAAAAGTGTGGCTGCCCTTGAGTAAAGCCTCTGGGGCGATGCTGCTGTGAAGGAGGAACTGGTGTAGCCTATGTGGTTCTCTGTGCTGCTCTAGCACTAAGCAGTACAGGGTGTGACGGCCCTCAGCGACTGTTAGAGGAATAGGAAGCCTTCTGAGCTTGTGTGCGGTGGTCCAGATCCATGCTGGAAGTAGAATGGTGCTAGTATTAAGTCTCCCACGTGAGATGGGACCTCCCAGCAGAGAGGTGTTTAAGACAGCATAGCTCTTTCTCATGGGGGTTTTGGCATCCGGACCAGGAACTGGCTGTATCATTTTGTGTGGGAAGGCACCTGCTGTAGGTGCATGGAGGCGGCTTGCACTTGGCCCTTGCTCAGCTGGTCCCTGAATAAACTACTTGCTCTATTTTGCTAATTCAGCAGCTTTGCATCAGGACAAAATTAAGCCAATTTTCCTTAAAAGTTGGTGCCTGCAAAGGGGACATGGGAGATGAATGGTGCAGGCCGGGGGCATGAAGGCACCCGGGCACATGCTGCATGCCCCTTCCCTTTCCTTCCCGGCTCTAGCTGGTGAAATCTTCCTCTGTCTCCTCCAGGGCTGGAAACAGATGCTCTTGCTCACATCTCCTCCTGCCAAAACAGCTTTGCAATGTAGCCTGCTTATGCCATGGGCTCCATCTGCCCCTCCTGTGGAAGCCTCACTGGGGCCGGAGCTGCTCCCAAGCCCAGCATGCTCCCCTGGCTCTCGGCACCAAAGCTGCCTCTGCAAGGACATGTTCATGGAACATTTGTGATGGAGGACCCCACGCTTGCTGGCCAAACCTGGAGCCTCATCCTGTTCTCATAGCTCTTCTTTCCCTCTGTGCACCCCAAGCAGGAGTTCATCCCCTCAGGCCACAAGCGTTTTACAAAGATGGGTCAATGAGCCCCAGTAAATGAATTGCTCAAGACCTGACCAAATCCCCAGCTCCTGGAGCCACTCAAGAACTCAGTTCACCTTCTGTGGCTTGGTCTAAGAGTGACTCATCCTGCCATCTATTTGCATGTTTTAAGCACAAAGCAGCCTGCAGGAGGACGTGTTGGCACCTTCCCACTCCTGGGAGTTTGGAGGAGCCCAAGATGTGATCTGCTGCACCCTGACATCTTGAGCACCCCAAAGCCACCAGCCGAGTGTCAGAGCTGCCCCTGCTGCCTGGGGCAGGCAGGTGAAGCCAAGCATCCCAGCAGGCGCTTCCTGGCATGGCTGCAGCTCCAAGCCCTGCAAAGGCTGTTTTGAGGACGTGGCTGCTCTGAGCTGGGGTGAGGTAAGTGGTTCCTGGGGGCAGGCGAAGGGCTGCTCTCTGTCACGTATTCCCCTTCCTCCACTGGCCCCTGCAGGGGCCAGAGTTCGGGGTGACGAGAGCAAGCTGTCCAATTTAGGAAGGGGAGGAATTCGATTGCCCCATCAGTCCCAGGAAATGCTTGGGTCAGAGGGGATTGGCAGGGGGAGTTTTCTAATCCTGGGGCTAAGCGGGCACTGAGCGGAGACGCCGCTAATTGGAACCAGTCCCAGGGAAGGGGGGGGAAAGCTGCCGCCCTTAGAGCTGCTTTTCAGCCCAGGCAAAGACAAAGCTTATCTGTGCTATAGGAAATGCCACGTCCTGACCTTGACAAGATGCTATCGTGAGTGTAACAGGCAGTATCAAGCTAGGCCATGTGTCTCCCTATTTTTTTTTCTTTTACATTTCTTCTCACTTTCTGCTGTCCACAATCCTTCCTTCCCTCCATGGGTTGGCAAAACTAGCCCCTTATACTGAGGAAGGACTTTCCTGAGTTCTTAGGCTGGGGCTTTAAACTCTCAACTTCCTCTCTAGCCTCCTTCTCCTTGAAAAGTGGGATGCTTCCCACCTCCAGCTTTTTGTCCATCCATCTCAGAGCTGCTAATTCATGAAAAAAAAGCTTGAATCACAGATGGGTGGATGAATCTGTTCCAACAGGGACTAGTTTAGTGCCCAGTTCGGCTGTGGAAATAAATGGCAGCCTCCCACCCCCATCACGAGGCAGCCCCTGGGAAAGCTCCAGCTCTAGGAAGGCTTTGCTAGAGCTGATGGATGGTGCATCTTTGTGGGGATGCCTAACAGCGAGGGAAGAATCAGATTACCCTTCGCAACCATCAGTGTTTTGGCACGGGGTTATTTGTTTTATTTTGTTTTGTATAGTTCCCTAAAAACAAAGAATCCTGCAGATAAAGGTCCCATCTTGAGTTTTCCTATTAGTCACCACCCTTTAGCATGGGAGACATCACCTCGCACAGAAAGGCAGGACTAAGACATTTGGGGTAGCTCACGAGGACTCATATTTAGGCTAAAATGAATAGTTTCTACTTGCAGAAATGTTTAGTTACAGGAATTAGAAAAAGTATATTCACTGATAATTTCAAGATTTTTATTTTTTTGTACCATGATGAGATGTAAAATGAAACTTCTCCAAGCAGACAAGGTCCTCTTGAGACATGAGATGCCCTTATATCTCCTCCAGCCCTCAAAGCTGCAATTTTTGTTTGGTGGAGAAGGCAAAAGCACAGAAAGATGAAGCAAAACTACTCACCTGGCAGGGCAACCCGCATCCCTGGCAGGCAGGAATGGAGCTGAAAGCCTTGCTCCCAGTCACAAGCTCAGTCTGAGGGTGCAGTGTTGGTGTGTGTGTATATATATATTTACATGGACATATAATGATGAATATTCAGGTGTCCTAAGCTCTAGTGAGAAAAGCAAACTTGTTCTGGAGCATAACAGGACCCCTAAAGGCTGGTCCCTAAACGGGGATCCCTGAAGTCCCTGTGCTTACCCAGCAGAAGAGAAAGTAGCTTTGCTGGAGGAGGAGAAGGTGGGAAGGAGCAGGGGCTCGGCACGGGCCTGGAGCACTGTCTCAGGGCTGTCCCCTCCTCCTCTGTCAGCACTGGAGGCCACATATTGCCTGACCTCTTTTTAAAATTCTTTTCCCAACAAGACTGCCAGGGTGGAGGATCGTAAAAAGTTCACCCCCTTGTCACAAAAGCACCCCTTCTTCCGGGGCCCGAGGGCAAAAGTTCTTTGCAATTTCCTCAGGCCATGACCTTTGTTTTGACCATGGCAGAGAAGGATCACAATCCATCAAACCCTCGCCAAGGGCCGGGAAGAGGGCTGCCTTTGGCTGGTGGAGGGGGGTGCCTTGGTAAGGGGCAGGGTGGGACAAGGACACTGCTTTGCCCCTTGGGTTTGGTCAAGAGGCAGGGGGGACGCCTCTCTGCTGGCGCAGGTGGTGGTTCAAGCTTCCCGATGGGTGGTTCGGTGAAGAAAACTGCACCACATGTGCCACCCCATATGCTCCTGCTAGAAAGATTTGAGTCTGCTTTAATTTTGTTTCCCAAGAGGGATGCTGGATGGCGATTTGCTGCATCAGCAGAGTGGGCAAAGGTGTCTTGCAGGGCTTGTGCCTGCAGCCAGCCCTGCAGACAGGCTGGCAGCATCAGGACCATGCTTTTAGCAGGAGCTTGGACAACATGGGAAAAGCCAGCAGATTTTCTGCCTCCAAAGCCCCAGCTGCCAATGGTCCCTGACGTTTCCAGGCTGCTTGGGTCTTTTGGAAGATGCTGCACCATTACGTATGAGAAGAAATATATCTACTCATAACTTCAAGATTTTGGTTCTGTCCCACGTTGAGATGTAAAATGCAACCTCTCCAAGCAGATGGGATTCTCCTGAGGGGTGGGACCCTCTTATGTCGTCCTGTGTTTTGTTAGGAAAATCAGCAGCACACTAGAACCATCCCCTGGGAAACAGCTCCCGTAGGCACCTGCCTCCCCACTCAAGTTCCCAGGGGGGGCAATTTATCCCAGAAGCACAACTTCCCCTGCACCCCAGAGCCCCCTTTGAAGACATACCTGCATACGAAACCCCGAGGAAATGCAGCCTGCGCATACCAGTCCACCCAGCTTCCCTTGGCTGCCTGCCCCCCGCTCCCCGCGCCCCCTCCCTGTGATCTCTGATTCCCTAGGGAAATGCATCCTGCCACGCTTCCCTGCTGCTACACACAGATTCCCTTGGGAAGTTACTCTGTCACGAAACCCCCCGTGGTTGAACCCTTGGAGAGCCCCTAGGTTTTGGGGTCAGAAGAGAGGGTTGCAATATTTCACCTGGCCCCCTGAGTAACACCAAGCCCTCACCACCCTGCCCGGTGCCCCGTGGGGACCATGCCATGCCATCTGGGCTCAGAGCGCCCATTTTCAGACCTCACCAGAATTAAACCCAGGAGACATGTGCCCCAAAGGTCACTCTCCTTTCCCCGGGCCCTGATTTAGCTGGTCTCCCCCCAGCCCAGGAGCCCCTCCATGCTGTGGCCACAGCTCCCACATCGCTCAGAGCAATTTTTTTACACTGCAGCCCTCACCCTGGGACACTGGCGGGTGTGGGAACAGCGGGGACCCGGGGCTGGACGCCGCCAGCGTCTGCCTTCTCTCCGGGGCTGATGCTGCCTGCCTGCTTTGAAGGGGAGGGTGTGCGGAGCTTGAGAAACAGTGAGCACCTTGCTTTGGGTTTTCATCCCCCTCTTCCAGTCACGCATGTCTCTGGGTCTGCCCTATAGGCAGATGTATGGCGGATACCCACATGCCAGATGTCCTGGGAGATCAAAGTTGCTGCTCACTGCATCCTCTGTTCACGCGTGCGCACACACACCCCTGCGCCTCCCAGAAGACTTATAACTTATGCTCTCTATCTTCTGTCCAAGATATTTTCCTTCCCTTCCTTTGTTTGCTTTCCAACCCTCCCTTTGTCTTTGGCACTCCCTGCAGCCTGGGCCACGCCAGCGGGGGAAGGCACCCTTTG
>NW_010388251.1:20043-20439 GCF_000710305.1 Buceros rhinoceros silvestris | reverse complement strand
GGAGGGGGGTGCGGGGTGCCTCATGGGTTTTTCTGTCCTGCTTCCCCTCCTCTGGGATTTGCCACTTCTCGGGGTGGGAGGCAATGGGACCTGTCACCTGGGAGGGTCTCTGTGGTACCCCTGTACCTCCCACCCCGTGGGGCTGAGAGCAGCTGAGGGATGTTATGTGGTGTTACATGGTGAGCAGGAAATCTCCCCGGAGGTGTCTGCCTTTGCCCCTTGCAAATTTCTGCAGTCCTCTTGACCCCTCACAGCCCTGTGAGGTTTTCCAGTCTCAGCCTCTGGGGAAGGCCTGAGACCCTCAGAGATGCACTGGGGACCGAGTGAGATGCAACGCCTTGAGCACAGGGGCTGCTATGCCCATCGGCACAGGCAGGGTTTCTGGGGGATCAAGGG
>NW_010388251.1:318-19971 GCF_000710305.1 Buceros rhinoceros silvestris | reverse complement strand
GAGGTCTCCAGAGTGGGGTGCATACAAAAGAAAACACCACTGTGGGGCAGGCAGAAAATAAGCATTGTACTGTTAATAGATAAAATAATATTTCATCCTTATATAATGTGTATTTAGTTTATAGTTTTGGTATGTTTTATAATGTACTTAACGGTAGTACAGTAGTACATGTATATAATTTATAAGTAAACATATATATATTGGGGGTGTATGCCCCAAACATATTTATTTACTTTTCACGATCAAGAAGGTCTGGAGCCCACTGGCCTTAATCACCAGCCAAAGGTTAAAATCAACGCAAAGGGGGATGCCCAAATGTACCACTTCACAGAAACATGGCGGCCGAGCCTTGGTCAGCTCCCAGGATTTGCTCCAAGGGTTTGGCTCTCTCCTCTTGTCCCCTACCCGTTACCGGGTCAGGAGGCTTAACAGGGACCTCGAGCACAGAGCCAAAGCGAGTGCAAAACCTCCCTGCTAGGTGCTGCGGGTGGGGGAGGATGGGTTGCAAGGAGCAGGGAAACACACGCTCTCCCCACTGAGTCACATCTCCCATCCACCTGAGCCAGTGGGTAAGCCTAAGTTAAGCAGGCTCTTGCCCAGCTCTTCTTGCAGAAAAGTCACGGGCTTTATTTTTTCCATCCGTATTTCAGAGAAATGCTGTGTCTCCAGCACACGGTGCAGCACAGCCACCTTCTGCCTGGAGGACAGGCTCCTGCCAGCCGTTGGGGTGGAAAAGCACGTGCCGTGCTGGTTAGCTATAGCTAACCTATAGTTATAGCTGCCGGGGGTGGGGGGACAGAGGGGTGAGTGGCCCCACGTGTTTCTCCAGCCTGCTTTAGATGAAAGCAAAGCTGAAGCAGGTACAGCAGAGCCGTAGCTGACACCAGGCACAGCTGCACCCCTCCTGCTTCCCTGCTGGTTTGGGGCAATGGTGGTGCCCAGGGTGGCCAGCCTGTCTCCCAGGGGTTATGAAGGCCTCTGGCCCAGGGGATGGACACCAGCCTACTGCTATTCCACCATGGCAGCACAGCAAGAGCCATCTCCAGACCAGCTACCCTGTCAGCACATGCAGCCATCCCTTCCAGTCACTGAGCGTGGCTGGTGCTTAATGAAAAAGGGGAACACAAGATGAAAAAGGAATGATTTGTACAGAGCAATAAAACTGATCAGATGCAGGGAGATATGGTAGTAATATATTAAATAAAGAACAGAAAAAAAGCCAGATGGCTGCTCCAATTTACAACTCCGGAGGAGTTCACAAGAAAGAAGTCACTTAGAGGAACAGCAAGGCAAATGCTTCAGGTTGGGTGAAAGAAAACACTTTGTGCCTGCTGACACAACGCCGATGAGGCCACGGCCAAGTCCTGCTGCAGCATGGCCTTGACATAGGTGGAGCAGTAACATTGTAAATTTTGGTTTAATAGGTTAGCACCTCTCACCTGCACTGCAGCAGTAGTCACTGTTAGGCTGGGATGAAAATTTCAAAATGCAAAGATTTTAGAGCATGAGTGATGAAGCGCTCATGCTCTTAGTCAAGAATGGTTCCCCTTGGACACTGCATGGCAGAGCTTCCTCTGTGCAGTTTATTGTCACCGGCAGGACGTGGATGTCCTCGGTGTAAACGGTTCTCATGTGCCTATTCCTGAAGTCCAGCAATGCTGCGGGAGATCTTGTTGCTCCATCAGTGTTTCTTCTCCTAGGCACTATTTCTGTGTGGGGACTTCTCCCACCCCAGTTAGCACTTGCAAGGTAGCCAAGGGGCCACCACAGGCATCGCGGGAGCCTTTGCTATCAACCCAACCTTCTCATTGTCTTGTCTCTCACCACATCATCCCACTGGCAGTCCTGGAGGGCTGCAAGAGCTGCTGCTGCACTGGAGCAGCACCCACTTAGCAAAGGCTGCACAGTGAATGCACTGGTTTTACAGGCACAAATGCAGTGCGTGGCTTTGGGGGAGCGGGTATTTGTATGAGGTTGCCCACATGCATTTTTAATTGCATCTGGGTCTTTTTGCCATATGTATGTCATACTGAGTAAGCATGTATGCTCATGTATGTCATACATGAGTAAACTGTACAGCCTTGGGGATGGCTGTGTTGTGCAGATGGAAGTATCTTTGTGGATCCAACAGTATCACCCATCATCCAGGGTGTTCAATTAACACTCATCAGTACATGAACACGCAGGGAGCGTGTGGGGCTGATGGTCGTAGTGTGGAGTCTTGCCTGTCTGGGCAGCATCCAGACCTAAGTAAAGAGCATAACCATCAGAGAGTTAAATGATTCGCTGTAGTGACCCAAGTTTAGCCCAGCACCAAAACGATGCGCTCCCAATAATACGCACATCTGCCACAAGGCTTTTTTAATCAGTACATTGTTAATCTGTGGGGCTCATTGCAGGATATCTGAGAAGCCACTTAATTTATTTGAAAAAGGAAATACCTCTGTGGTTAAGAGCAGGATAAAACAGTACATACACCAGTTCTACATGCTAGAAGCCTTCCCAGAGGTATCTTGAGCATTGTGACTCAAAGCCAACCACCAGCTGATGTCAGGATGGAATTTCTTTTTGTCATACGGACTATTAAGACCATTTGGGGATTCTTTTGCCTTGAAACCATAACCGCTGCTGCTGCTGGGCAGCCTTGGGCTAGTGCACACAAGTGAAGCATATTTTGGGAGCAGGGAACCAGGGAGGAGGCTTGTGATTGCAGGGGTGGGTGCGGCCAGTATCGCTGGGAAAGCAGTGACTTTGCAGAGGGTGCCCCGGTGTGTGCATGTGTCCATCTGTGTCCCCGCAGTGCGGTCGTGCCTGGGCTGTCCTCTCAGAAAGTTGAGATGGCAGCAGCTGGGAGAAGACCTGGGACTTACTGAATCTGCTTTTCTGCTGAAGATGCTGGAAATTCAGATCCCGGAGTGTGGGGTGAGACCTGCTTTGGGCAGGGAGGCACAAAGAGACAGCTTGGTTGTTGCTTGGTGCTGTGTCACGAATCCCTTTGGTGCAAGGAAGCACTGTCCTCAATAAGCTCTTTGTGCCTCAGTGAGGGCTCCGCAGTCCTGCCCCACAGAGCCCACGGGTGGTGTCTGCTGTCCCAGCCCTGGCTAATGATGCTACCATCTTCCTTCAAAGTGTTTGGAGTGGAAAGCCAAAGCATGGAACAAGTGGCTGCACTTGAACTGCTTAATATCAAGTGCATGGCAGAAAAATACTCATAATTTCGTTTTAGACAGATTAAGAATTTACATGTGCTCCCATTCAAGAGTTTCTTTGGGACTAACTTCTAGCACTGTTAGTGCTGCTGATAGTGAGGATCCCTTCTCCTTTCAGAGCCCTCCAAGGGAAAAGCATCGGGCTTTCTCCAGTGTCCAAGAAGGCTTTGTCTGTGGTGAGTCCCCACTGCAGGGTTGCTGTGACTATTGGGTAAAAGTGACCTTTGCTGGGAGAAAGGTGTTACAACTGCACTGCAGGCAACAGTCCCAAGAGAGCCAGGTAGAGCCTGTGCATGTGTGGAGGAAAGAAGTGTTCTGAAAAAGATAACTGCCTCTCCAAATACGAGGAATACTTCATTGTGTCTCTCTCGCCCTTATTTGTGTTCCAGCCACCAGCTAGGGCAAGCTAAAACAGTTGCTTCCACCTTCTCCTGTCCACTTCCAGCTAGATGTCAAGATGCTGCCCCTGTATTTGATCCTCTGCAGCCATGAAGAGCTGTAGGTGCTCATGGGTGGCAGGTCTATACCAGCAGCTACCTATGAAGGGGAGAAGGCCAGCAGGTGGGGAGAGAGACGGCCCTGCTAATACTGAGGGCTGTAGAACCCATGTGTGTAACCAGGAGAGATGAAGTAGACAGCGTGAGCTTCCTGCACACGCTGCAGCTGATTCGGGAGGCAACAAATCTTTTAGATCTTAGAGGTTTGTGCTATGAAGTCAAAGCCACTCAGAAACCCAATGGTTTTCCAGTCCCTCTGTTTAAAGACTTCTACCGAATGGCTTCATGTGAAAAATAAGGATATTTCTGTCACTGGCACGTGGTAAGATGAAATCCAGGATCCTGAACAGCCCCGAGGCTGCAGCTGGTACTAGGCTGGGTATGTGCAGTCACTTAGTGTTTAGGTAGGGGACGTGTGGGCCAGGGACTGTCTGGAAAAAGGAGCTGACCTCATGCCAACATTCTTGGACACAAAGTGGGAAAAGTCCTTCAGAAATGATGGGCGGGGCCACCCTTAATAGTGTCACTATGTAGTCTCTCACAACACATCAGCCTTGTACTACATGACATAATGTGGTAGCCTTGATTTCCACAGCTTTTGATTTCCATCATGCAACGTGGGCTGGGAAATTACTTTTTTTGGCACATTGTCAGTATATTTCTGAACCTGAGAATGCTCCTGTACAGATGCATTCATTGCTTTCTCTAAAGCAAAGCCAGAGAAGTGGCATGGGATGCTCTGAAAGAGATGCCTAGGAAGACAGATACGGGTTTCCCAGCCAGCCCTACCTTGGCTGGGAGCATCAGGAACTTCCCAGCCCTGGAAGAGCCTTCTTGTCATGGCCTGTTCCCTGTGAACACGCTTGAGAGGCAGGATGGGGGGCCCCCACCTGCCCCTCTGAGCTGCCTGTATCGAACGGCAAACATAGCCAAACCGCGCTGCAGCCTGTCTGGGCTCTTGCTTCAGGCTAAGCTCCTTTTGCCAAGCTGCTTTCTGTAGTCTCAAGTCTTTCCTTCCTAGCTCAGAGTTCACTTAACCAAGGAAAATTTTTTTGTTTGACTTTTCCTCTGGGGTAGTTCGTTTTTATTTCCAATTTTTTCTGTTCCTCATTTACTGCAGTTTCTTTGGAATTAAGTAAATGGGTGATTTTATCTTAATCTCCCAGACTATTTTAGGCACAGGCTGTGGGTCAGTGGAGATGGGTTTAGCCTCATGCTACTGCATATGCTGTTGGTTTGTTTAAGGTATGACCTAACAGTCTTCTTCCATTTTCCAACAGGGATGCATATTTTTCTGTTATTTATTTATTTCCCACTCCTTGCTAACATCAGCAGGTCAGGACAGGGGCAGGCAACAAGCAAGGTACCCTCTTTCTGCCAGCTTGCCCCCAGTGAGCACCCAAAGGCCTGCAGCAGGCCCTTCATGGCAGGATTCACCCAAAAGCTGGATTCTCATTGCTAGCTTTTGACAAGGCTTGTTGTGGAAACACGGCCGTGTTTTTCTCCAAGACTGGCTCTCGGCAGGGAGCTGGGCACTTCAACAGCCTCCCCGCAGCACGCTCACTCTGTCACCACCAGCCTTCTGATGGGTAGCACTCACCCCTGACAGCCAGCTCAGAGCTCCCTCTCAGAAGTTATAGCTTTATCAACTGTTACTGGCTTAATAAAGACATCGAGGCCTCGGTACTTTCTGGTTGTTTTCTTCCAGTCTTCCTCTCACCTTGACACTTGAGCGCACCTCCAGGGATCATTCACGCAGCATGTGTCTCTCTGATTAATGTTAATACCTCTCAGTGTGAAAACTAAATACTAAAAAAGGGGTTCTGACTCAGATGTGCAGTAACATTTTAAGTCCTCTGCTGATCACTTAGTGTCAAACCCGCTCTTAAATTTTCCATTGCCAACTGTGCAGAACAAGTGCAACATTATCTATTTACTTCCCTAACTCTTTTTCCAGCAGTAGACAGAAGCAGCTCCATTAATCTGTGCTGCTTGCCTCTCCCATCACAGCTTAATTCTTCTACCTGCAGACTGATTTAATGCCTCCTTTGTCCCCTGTATTTGTCCAGTTTCTTAATGTGCTGACCTGGCTGAGGGCTTTTTTACCATACCCAGCTGGAGTATGTTGCATGCTTATACAAAGATGAATAAAGATCAATACCCTCATTGATTTGCCCTAGGTTACCAGGTAAATCAGCAAGGGAAAAAAATGTGCATCCTACTTCATTTGCTTAAATCAGCAGTACAGTCCAAATAATAAAACACTGCTGCAACAATGCTCTATTACCTGGGCTGAGGACAACAATGTTGCAGGTAATCCAGACACCATTTCTTGTAATTCGGTTTTCTCATCTGGCTGTCTCAAGATTAAAATTAATCAGTGCTTTCCTGTAACACACTTGCACAGAACTGTTGGTGCAGCAGGAAGTTCCTGTCCCAGCAGACATGGCTCAAGCTAAGGGTGCCTGCAATTCTACTAATAAACTGAGTAAGCAGAAGTGCTTCGGTCAGCTTGTGGTGGGGCAGGTGGTACTAAACCCCTCACCTCAGAATTCAGACGCAATATACATCAAGTGTTTGGGCCATTTCTTGAGGACCTGCTTTGAATCACTGCTGCCCAAGTGAATGACTAACACTAAATACACTCTTGAGGTTGCTAATATTTGCATGCAGTTATGACAGTGATGATTAGTTCTTCCTCTTCTTTGCATAAGAAAATAAAAAAGAATATACAAAACTAACAGAGGAAAGGAAATGCTAAATATCAACTCAAATATCTTCCACCAATAGCTCCACAGTCAAGTGAGTTGTTATTTCGTTTTTCAAACACATACAAGATCTAGATTTCTGAAGATCTTGCTATTTCACGAAAGCAGCAGTCCATCAGACCCTGTACAAAGAATCCCTTTTTGTCACAGCCAAGCATGTTTATGTCACTGGTACCAGAGAAAGTTTTGGTAACTTCTAAGACAATATTTTTACTGAACAAAACCTACCTGAAGATAATGTTGTAATTTAGCTCATCACTGCAGAATGAAGTACAGAGCCATCTGCCTCTGTGTCCTGACCTTTAGCTTATCCTGCCTGTGACTTCATCTACATGCATTATACCATTGCCTGTCTCAGTTTTAAAAGGGAATCAGTAGCTACTTTCAAATGATGATGGTCAAACCTGGGCCATTCACCTCCTTACAGATGACCTGTTCGAAGTGTTTTCACTGAGCGCTGGAGCAAATATTCATAGTGCATGTCATCTACCAAAGACTCCTCGTCTCATCCCCCTATGGTTTATTTCCATATGTTGAACTCTGTTTCAGTGTTTCGAGTTTCTGTTCCCAGCCCTAGCTGTAGAGAAAATAAGGGTCCACGTAATTTCAACTGCATTTCCAAAGCACTGGCAGAGAGCCTATTCACGAGCTCGATGAAACTATCAGAAAGGACCAAAACAAATCTGTCCCAAAAAGTACTGTTTGAACCAAGACACCACAGTTCAGCATGCACATGCAAAGGCTTTTCCTTCACTACAGTCGTATCACAAAACCAGAGCCCAGTGCTTAGTCAGGAAGCTTGATCATGAACAGCTGTAAAGATGAAAGCTCTGAACTTTATGAAAAAAATCTAGAAAAACTAGGACTTAACTCCAGATACATTTATTGCCCAGTCACAGAACCATGTATTGAAAAGCAAAGCACTAAAAGAATAAATACTATAAAGCATCTATGTGCAAAACAAGAACTGGTACCTAAATGCAACAGCAAGGAGCAGTAAAGCAACAAAACCTCTCCACCAACCTTGCTAAAGATTCTTGCTTTGCAAGTGGAAATAAAAAAAAATTAAGTAAGTTTGGACTCAGAATTTTCTTAGCAGTCCATCTCCATTTTAGAGAAATGAGGCAGTGAAAGACTTATCTAACATTTAGAGACTTGACTTTACATGAGGGTGTGCACCTCACCTTGACAAGAAAGAGCTTTAGGTTAATAAAGCAGTGTGCTGCAGCTTGGAAAGTATTCTTCATGGCACAATGTAAAACTCCTACCATTCCTGAATCTCTGCAATACTTCGATAAAGTGATTTCAAAACATATGCAAGCAGCAATTCTCTTGAGCAGTTTCTTATTTCCATGAAATAAGTTTCAGAATCAAGCACTAGTAACATGAAGAGTCAGGGATTCTGGCAGAGACTTGTCATCTGAAAAGTCACCTCAAGAACTTTTCTGTCCTGCACCACAGAAGGTGGAGACAATACTAATCATCACTGCAGAAGTGAAGGAGAAGTAAGCATTAATAAAACTTAACAGGTTAGGTAATGAAGACAGTTAAGCTACTGTTAATTAATTTAACGGTTACTAACAATAAAGAGAACAGTGTCAACAGTCAGCTGTTGTTCCTCAAGTCCTGAATCCCAGTTACTAAAGGAGTATGGTCTGGGTCTCCTGCACAGAAGCAACCAACCTGTAAGTGGACATGGATTGTATTTGTCATATCTAACTAGTGCAGTTGTGTTGCTCTAGCTCTCTCTTGTGAAAGAATGAGGGAGCAAAACTACTGACCCATTTTTTAGGAAGAATAACGCTCGTCCTAGAGTCCTAAAAGGCTTGCCTACAATCCAGCATTACTCGAGCGTATCACTTGACAGTACTCCATGCACTCGAATTCTAGTTTCAGAGAACGGTTACCACATGCAGCCTTCAAGTAGGAAGTCCTTATACACACAAACCCTCTTTTCAAAGGCTGCTGCCAATTCCCCAGAGAGAAGCTACAAAGAACTTCATAGACACACACATTTTTATTTTAATAAATAGTTTTACAGGCTCAGGCTTTTTTTTTTTTTCTTTAAATCACATATACAGAACAGAAAAATGCCTGACCAAGTAACATGAACTGCTAACCCTTGGAAGGAATGCATGCCCTCTCTAACACTGAAGACCTGAAACGGGATTTCCCATCGGCAGCATAGTAATTTACTTCACAATTAGATAACTGGAAAGAAACGTGGCAAAAGCAAAGAGAGTGACCCTAAACGGATCACTTGTCTTTATAGAGCCACAACAGTGCGAGGAAAGCCAAGAGCCCAAACGCCTCCGTGTTCTAGCGTCACTGCTGGATGAATATGTATGTCTTCATATCCTTTGAGCAATACATTCTAACCACAAGTAGAGAGGCTAAGCACAGCAGGTATGCAAAATTATTCCACTGAAGAACAGATATTGGATGACAAGGTAATGTTATATTTCAAGATTTTAAATTAGCAGATGCTTTTGCATCCCCTTGAGTATGGCAGTGGAAGAGATCCCACCTTTTCTCACAGAGGTTTAGTCCAAAAACTTCCTGTTGGCATTAGCACCAAAGAGAGCCACCCTGATTTCTGGCATCATCTGTTGAGAAAGAGTACATCAGTTACATATGCAACAGGCAATACAATTGCTGAGCACTCCTCATTGCCGGCACAGTGTGACAGCAAGGCTAGGCTTCAACATTATCCAGTCAATTCATCTGAGTTTTCTGAAGACTTCTGACACGCTGCAGGCTGCTCTACAGACTTAAAGGCTGAGAAAGAGATGCCAGAGCTAGTGTTTTCTACTAGGGTAAAATAGGTCTTGGCCAAAGTTTCTAGTATTCAAGCTGGCTTCAGTAATTCAAGTTAGCCTCAGCACTTCAACACCCGGCCTGCCATGAATCCTAATAAGTCTTTTGGTATCATAATGTCCAGAGTTTTATGCTCATGCTTAATTCAAAAGGCATCATTCTGTGAAGAGCCATGCTTGTTGTAGAGAAGTACAAACAGTAGGTAATTTGCTTATTTCCTTTCAAAAATAACTTTGTCATCCATGTTGAAGTCTGATCCCACAGGCTATTGTGGCATTTACACATTGGAAACATTAGGATTTAACTACAAGACAAAACTATTCACCTCGGCTGTATGAGAAACTCACCTGCTGGGCTACAAGGTCCAGCCGACTTTCCAGGGTGTTGGAAACCTTAATTTTACCATCACTGTTAAAGATTTCAACACCTCCAGCACTAGAAAGGGAAAAAAAAAAAATCTGTGAAATTCATGGTACATCTCAAAGTCGGAATGTGGCAGAGATACTATCCCAAATCAGCGCCTATAGGCAAGTCATAAAACATAAGTTTTTTATTTTCTAAAAAAACCACCTTTTTTAATCATGTCTTAATAGGAATCAGCACAAAGTGATCCAGCGAAGCAGCAGAAGCAGCAGTGCAAAGCATCTTTGAAGTTATCAGAGACCACAGCTACATAGAAGGGTCCTCATTACCATGATCTAAATGCAAGTGGAGCTATGGAATTTGTCACTTCAAAACAGTCTCAGACTCCACATTTTATTAATAGACAGCTTTTGGATTTTGAGAAGTGAGGAAGAGTGCTGAAAGAGTTGTTTGCTGGCCCGGACATAAAGACTATCAGAACAGACAGCTTTGTGCCATGCTCTTTATCATACTATATGGAAACAGTCTTGCAGACACAGCAGACACAAACACCGTCAAGTGATTATCCTGCAGCAACTTATGACTCAATTGGCCTTGTGCTGAGACAGAAAGCATGGCTACATCCATATTTTCTCTCTGAAAAACCAAGTCAGTTAAGTTCCTACCTACAGCTCTTCTCTACTTCAGTAGTGTGAATCAGGCTGGAGGTTGCACAAAACTTACTATTGACATTTTTGGTTAAGACAGTGATTGACGGGAGGTAACTGCAGCCTGTGTTTGATTAACACAAAGGAATGCCAAATTCTGCTAGAACAGTAGCAGACACACTGTGAGGATATTCCATATATAATTTTCCAAGGCTGTACTAGTAGGAGGTGTGGCTTGAAAAGCTGCATTAAGTTAGTGCTCTGTATAAAAGACTCCCATTTTCCTTACATGTCTTCTGGCAGGAAGTTGTCTTGGTCAATGTGAACATCCACCTCTCTTTTCGTGGCATTTTTGTAGATGGGAATGCTCTTCTGTACAGCAGTCTAGGATAGAACATAAACCTCCAGTTAGCATTGACGATTACTAGCACACCACTTGGGTTTGAACACTCAGTCATTTGTAGTAATAAAGTGAAGGGATTGAGGCCTCTTTTTAATTAAGCAAATTTATTTCAGTATGGCTTTTGTGCCAATTATTATTCTTAATATTGTAGCAATGGCTGAAGTTTCCTAGGTAATATCCAAGCAAGAAAGCAAATGATCCCCAACTTGAGAAGCCTACTTGTTCTCTTGAATTGCGTCTGCAGCGGAAGTGCAGCAAAAAGCTTGTTTTCATGTCACACAGATGGGATCTGAGCAGCAAATACCTGCAGTCAGGTCCCAGCCTTTGTGAGCAGGACACTGCCAAACTATCCCAGGTGTCTTACCTTAACCAAAGGGAGATCCTGCTTCCTGCACCGAACAACTATTCTGGGCTCAAGCAGCTGGTAGAATCCCTGCACAAGATAACCATTACAGTATCAGAAAGTCAACATTTTATTTGTCTTATAATTATTTAACCCCCAAAACATAACAAAGCTGATCAGTCTGAAAACCAAAACCTGACAGTATTAGCCTCTTTTATTTAGTTCTTCACCCACAAGTTTACCTCATGCAGACATTCTGAGATGTCCGCACCAATATCTGGGAGAGAGCCTACACCTATGGGTTATGTGTTTGTTGGCTTCAAGTTTGGAACTCAAGCACAACTAACTATTTGTACTTTTATATTTGTAACTATTTGGATGGAGTTGTCCAGACAACATATATGTATGCACAAGGATTACTGCTGTCTAAGATGACCGAGCAAGCAGCCAAGCTGACATTCTCCTATACAGCTCTTGGAGAAGACATGCAGTAGTTTAAGATGCCTGTTCTAATAACTCCTGCCTTGCAGTTCCTGTAGTAATACATGAGAATATAATAAAATCGGTTTAGTTCCAGTCTAGCCCAACTGCGAGTACTGATGAGCATAGATCCCTAATTGGCTCAAATATAACGAGCCAAGATAGATGTAGCCAGCTTGCAAGAGCAAGACAGGTTTGTTTGATGTACCGCAACACCAGACATAAGCGTGATAAAGAAACAACACTGAATTGGAAGCACAAGCTGGTAAGAAACACTGTTAAAACTTCGCCATCAAACTGCTGACAGGAGACCTGGTGTCTGGCTACTGCGTTTACAGTAACGGGACTAATTCATTCCAGGAGGTGGCACTAGTGATTGTATGACTGACCCTAACCAAAGCTGGTTTTTCAGCAGTTAATTTCTGGCGCTTGAGGGTGGTACTCGAGGTACGCAAAGCTTTGATTTCTGCTTTACATGTCTGTCACAGATGTATGCCATACTACCGTAAATTTGTCAAAGCCAGGACTTAAGCCTCAAATGCTGACAAGCTTTTAAAGGCAGATAACTCCTGACTTCTAGGTTTGGAGAAACAGCTTTTGCCAAAGGTGCATTTCAACTACCTAATGACTACAGAAGCTCAAAGTGTATAATGGAACTGCTGCTTGGTATACCAGCTTTTACACCTCAAAATAAGTTGCAACCTTATCTGTTCAGAATTCAATATTGATAGATACAGCAGAAGTGATGTTTAAAACTCAAAGATCACTCAGCAACATTTGATCCAGACTCCAATACACCTGTAACTTCCAGTGAGTTATTTTGAAGAAAGACACCTAGGAGGAGAGGGCTGTGATCATCTATTGTTTACATTTTAAATATTTACCTGTAGAACTAGTCCGTCCAGCAGTGTCTGGTACCTGGCAGTATCCTTCACCACCTTGGCAAGTCTCTGCTTGGCCTCATTCAGCAAATCCTGTGTTCAGAAGAAATCAGATCAGCAGAACCCATCTGTTTGGCATTTGGTTTCATGCCTACCAACTTTCTGTACTCCTATTATAGCTATCACACCCTGCCAACACATAAATGTACACTCCAGCTGGTGTTCATCCAAGCTAGACCTCCATCTCTGTGCATGGCACAATATCCTTTCCAAACAGTTCCCTTCTCCCTGCCCTGATCTGAACCCATTATAACCTGACAATAATTCCTTTTTCATGGAAAAGCGAGACCTCAGTAGTAAAAGGATAGTACTTAAAATACTGATTCACAGAGACAAACTAAACATGCTGTAAATCATTGCCTAACTGTAAACTAATAAAGTTGTTCAAATAATATTTTTCAGCTTTGTGGTTGAGCAAAGAAATCTAATCTATCTTTCCATCAAACAATATTCATGTTAGGTATTTAATGGTTAGTAAGTGCAAGTCAAAATTTAAAAGCAAGAGCTTATTTTTAATTTGAAGTAGCTGGTTTTGATAATCTTTATTCAGCAAATCAGTATTAGATGGGTTTGAATTTTTAAGAAATTTGAATCAACTCAAACACAGCTCCTAGAACTCAACCATCAAAATTACTTCAGATAAAGTCCATGATTTGGTAAAAACCTTTCTTTACTGTTCTGCTTCATAGTGTTTCAAAGAAGAGCGCATGTTAACCCAATCAGTACTAGGATATTAGACTATCACAATTTAATGTCATGGTCACACCTAGTTATACTGTCCACCCCAGAGTAACACAGCATTTCTGGAACTGCTCATCCCTCTTGTTCATGGAAGAGGCCAAAGATCTGATAAGGGAAGAAGGAGCTAGCAGCATGTGACTTAAAATGTTTTAAAATGAGGAACAGTGCTACGCATTACTCAGAAGCATGAGGTTGAGTCAGCTGATAAATGAGGAAGAGATTACCCAGCAGAGACTATCACAACAGAGTTAGCTCTTTAGCCACCCACCTTCCTTCTCACCGTGAATACAATCTAAAGTTTGAAACTCGGTTTAAAGAATCAATAAACTGGTGACTTTCTTCTGCTAACTCCCCTTTTTCATGGTAGCATCAACTTGAACATTATGCAATTTTTTTTATTTTTCACATCCACAGATCTCAGTTTTTCCGATAGCTCAACAGCACCACCTAGCAGAATGTAGAACACTCAAACTGCTTCTGAGACAGGGTAAGAGATAAAAGGAAACCTGCAACCTCTACAACGACCAGAATGAGAATGAACTTCACATAGTGCAAGACCAAAACAGTAACCCTGAACTAAGACTAAATGTAGCTAGCCCTGATAAATGATCACTCACCCTATACGTCACCACACAGAATTCTGACCTCCTAGAACAAGAATCAAACATTTACTGGGGGCCAATAAAGGAGACAGAAACACCTGGTTCGGGGTGGTTTAAGCCCATTTGCTTAAGCCATGCCAGCTTTAATGCATAAATGTTGCTTCAGGCAAACAGAACTTCAAAATTCTACCAACATGCAATTGAGATTTCCTGCTCTCTGAGCTATTGGCCACCTGATAGATACAGTGCTGCCTGCAATGTTCCTGTCAGAGAACTGTATTTCTTTGAAAGAGCAGGTAACAGAAACTGTGAAAATAAGCTAAAGCAGATTAGCAAAGCTGGACTGAATCCTTAACTACTTTTCAGAGCAGCTGGGAAAGCCATTTCTTTATGTTGAAGCAAACATAACTCAATCACAAATATTTTTCTTTAGAGAATGGTTACAAACATGATGGTTACACGGTAGAAATAGAACCTCTGTGTCTTCACTACAGAGATACTCACTGCAATAAGGTCATCCCGTGCTTTGAGGACTTTCAGTCTTGCTTGATTCATCAGGTTGGACATCTGACTGCAAGGTGCACAATGAAGTTCAATCAATCCATCTCTCTGACAGAACCGCAATATTTAACTCTATACTTTACATTTAAAGACAACAATACTACAATATTTAATAACAAAGCCTGCTCACCTGTTTGAATCTCTTTATGAACTTGCACAAATGATTACAATGCAGAACCCCGACCCTCAAAACTAAAACTGACATGATCATTTCTCCCAGAGTAACAGACCAGGGTAGAGTTCTAGACCTTAACTACATAGATAAAAACAGAACTTTTTCACCACAGATCCTAGCAGTTATACTACTGTAGCTCGCCTTCGATAATTTCTCTCTGGGAAAAATGAGAAACTCATAATTAGAACTGAATATATCAGGTACAGTTTGCCTATTTGCCAGGGAAAAACAGTTTTGTATAAACTTAGCTAGAAAACGAGAACTCAGGCTCTGACGTCAGCAAACTAACCTAAGCAACTTACATTTTCTTTTGCTGTTCAATTTGTTTCTCCTTCTTTTCATAATACTCCATGATTTTCAGCCTTTGTGTCTGAACAAGGCGACCCTTCTCAATGTTGAATTCTTCTTCTGCCTACAGTAAAAATTAAATAACTGAAGTGGAAATTGATTCCATGGGCTAAAAAAAACAGAATCAGAATGAAACAGCCATGCTTTCAGAGCACTTTCATAGACAAGCTAGGCTGATACAGTTTATGGTTCCATATAAACAAAACATTTCAGTCAGTACTCAAGTCAAAGGGAGGTCAGGATGTGTTCTGCTGAACTAGAACCTTGCTAACTAAGATACAGCTTATTTTATCAGACACGTTTTCTTGCAGAATTTGTTCCTCAGGCACAAAATTACCTGATTTATATATTATAAACTGTTAAGCAAGACTCATACGTTATCCAAGCTTCAGGTCTGAATTGGTTTTATAGAAACAGTCTCTTTTCTGGCTACATGAGATTCTACCTAAATCAAGTTATTCAGCCTTTAGTGTCCATGGACTTCATTACTTTAAGCAATTCTTACACAAGAATAGTGATAGTAGAGCTACAACTTCGTTTTATACAGCCTAGCCAGCATGTGAAAACACATGGTAAATTTTCCTATTTATACCTCAGAATCCAATCTCAACTCTTGACTTCTGTTTGCAGATCATCAGGAGTACCTGCTTTGGTATTAAGCAATTATTTGCGTAGATCCAAGTGTTTAAGGGAGATTAAATGTTAGTAATACATATACTGAGTCCAATACTAACAAAGTATAATGCAGATTGTTAGTTCTGTAAAGCAACATTAACCCTTCTTTAATAAACATCTATATTCTATCACCAGGTTTCTTGTGGCTTAAGCTAAGTGAAGAATTCTGCAAGTAATTCTCATAACTCATGCCTTATATATATAAATTCATGTTTTAGTTCCCCAGGATACCAACTAAAGCACATCTAGAACAAAGTCTGCAGGTTGCTACACAGGTATAGATTGGGTTATGAACCTGTTTACAAACAAACTTTCACCAACATAATTCAACCAGTTTAACTTTCATCTTTTATCATTTTGGTACATGTATGAATGCTCGTGCACGATTACTAGCACTGCTGCTTTAGTTCACTACTACTGTTTCTGCCTAATGCACTATGGAAGTCAAGCAAAAATTAAAATTAAACTTTCTGGTAATAGCTTGTTGTGACAAACCTTAGCAGAATTTGTAATTATGCAGAGAACTCCTTTAACCCTCAGTGATGCCAACTTATGTATAGGAGGTGGGAGAAGGTGTTCCACTTATTCACATTACCACTGAGCTCTCTTGATTGCTTAAAAAAATGAGTGAACTTGCATATGAATAACTTTATATTTAAGAACAACTAAGAAAACTGATCAAAAAACAGTTCTCACTTTCATTTGTCAAAAGCTAACAAATACTAACTTTATTTGGTAGCACCATTTTTTGCTCTATGTAATAAGTAAACGTGGAGCAAGCTGTAGCTTACAACAGAGTTCTAGGGTTGCTCTGACTGCATCTATCAGAACAGGACGTCAGACGCAGTCTTCCTTTTGCGCCTACTGACACTGAACTTCCACTTTTACCTTGGCATCTATTTCTTCAGCCTTTTCATTGGCTTCTTGCTCAATGAAAGCCATCATATGCTTGATCTGTAACAAGACAGAGAAAGGAAAATATTTTCTGTTGGAAAAGATTTTGATGAGAGGAAGCACATATATACTCCTTGTTTGTACAGTAGGCCCCTCCACACCCATCTACAAATTTATATGATGTTGTTTTACAAGGAAATTAAATGGAACACAGAGATCAAACAGTCAGTTCATCTTAATAATCGATTACAAGAAAATTAGTAGGGTTTTTTTTCCCCTCAAAAATAATTCTATATAATCCTGCTTCATGGCTGCCATTGGAAGAATGTACTTCAGATATGCAACTTTACAAAAACAAAACCAAACCAAAAAAACCAACCCAAGTCAAAAGCAAATTTGCGCAAGTGCGAGACTGAGTATTTTCATTCTTCACTAGCAAGAACAACTTTTACCCCCCCACCCAGGAGAGTAAAAACAAAGTAAAAAAACCCTTACACAGTAAAACTGAAGTAGTCCGTTTGTTATGACATTTACACAAAACACAGAATATTAACATAGAGTCCCTGCTCCACATCTGGCATAGATGGCTTTTGAATGAACCTGGGACTTGAACACTGGAGGACTGGTGAAGCAAAGCAAAGGGCTACTGACCACTCTGGTCAGACCTGTACAGCCAGAAATTCCTTTACATATCTGAGAAATCTTTCTTGAAAAAATGTAATAAATTCTGTAAAGACTTACGAGGTCATTAAAAAAAACCCCTGCTGTATGGTTCAACTCAAAATGACTTTAGACGCATGTTAGTTTGGAGGAGCTGGGGAGGGAGACCGAGACAGCGGCGCTAGTTGTTCAAGACTACATTATCACATATCACATGCTGCTTTAGAGCCTAGAAGGCACTAACACATTCTACTTGAAGAACCTTTCTGAAACCACCTCAAAACAATATAAAGCAGAAGACCAACAGCTTAAAGACAAGGAAAGCAATTATACGGAGTTCTGCTTATCTATCACATGCCTTTCTGTGACCAGGCCTAAGTTTAGGTTCACTAAGTTGGGGCAGACTGTAAGGACTCATACCCAACGGAACTGCAGCTTTGAAGAGGTACAGCCATTTCCAAGGGCAGATGGAATGGACCTTATACTTGAGCAGACCACAAAAATCTCCTGACTTTTTGCTTGCACTTAGTGACGAGACGCATTTTGCAGACAATCTGGTCTGCAAAATTGCATGAAAAATTCTGTTTACATAATTTCTTATTAAACTGAAATATTTCAGAGATAAGAAAGGTGCCAATGTGAAAACTGAACCAACATGCAGAACAGCCCGCCCTATGCCCACAGAGATGAAAAAACAGAAGTGAACTGACAAGTGGAAGATTTTAAGCATGTGCAGTGGAAGAAGTGAACAATAATATCTACGTTGTCAAAATCAAACCAGGAATTTTTCTTTTAATTCTAGTTTGTAACACTTCCATGTGTTACATCCACCCACAGCATCAGTTTCCTACCCTGCTCCCTTGATTAGAGGACTGGTTAAACCAAGCTTTAGATCTACCTGAATTTCAGAAAGGACAAGAGAGGCATATAAAATAAGGTTATTATTTTGCTGAACAGCCTATTGTTGAAGAAGAACTTTTGCATGATGTAAAAACCCGTTTGTTACTGAGTCACTTCCTCCAGTTTGGTTTGGTTTCTGAATTTTGGAAACGTACTTTAAACAGTTCTGGGTGTTCAAAATACATCTTCTGCATAATGAAGAGGAGTAAGACGGAAGGAAGCTAATGTGGCATTCATTTCTCCTAGTCTGATAAGACTGAAAAGCATTACTTCCTTCAAAATCTGTTGTACTGAAATCCCTTTTTGCTTTTCATAGAAATGAAAAGAGATTCTAAGTGAGACTTTCAGATCTATAAATAGGATTAGTTTTAATAACGCTGGCAAAAATACTTATTTTTAAATGAGAGTTTAATTTAAAATTAAGCTAGGAACTTTAGCATAGTAGTATTTCCTATAGAAAGGAAGAGAGGGTTTTTCCCACCAGTTGTAGCATGATCATCCTTTCCAGGGGAAGCTCTAGATGTTAGACTGGCTTTAGCTAGAAGTGGCAGGTTCATACCGGATATATACACATGCAGAACTTTCATGCCATCAGCTTTCCCAGTTAACAGGATCATCCTGGCTCAGGAGTGTCAGACAATGACAGGAAAGTTGCAGATGTGAAATGCTACTGGCATTGCATGTTTAGTATATCAACAGATCCTGAACTAACCTTTGAAGTTCAGGTCCATGGTGGCTGAACAAGACCACCCACCAGTGTCAGCTTTATTTTTATTATCTTAATGGAAAAGGCAGGGAAAAACAAGTAAGTATTGTGGAGAAAAGGCATTTAATGCAATTCCCCTTTTGGAGAAAGGCAGCCTACTGATTTTACTTTCAATGTGATGCTTCCCTGCCAAGGGACTATGTTTACTGAATGAGAAAGTGAGACACGGAGCACTTGTGATGCGAAGGACAAAGGGAACTTGGCTGATCTGCTCATCACTTGTAGGAAACACCACAGACCAGTGCTGACTGGATCCGAGCAGCCTTTAACACAGCACACCATTTTCAACCCAGCTCAGAGCAGCTTTTTTAGGCAAGGCAGTGTTTACTGTCAATAAGGACAAAGTGTCCTGCCTCAGGAGGAAGTGCCACACTCAGACTCCTGGGTTGTAAGATTCCGTTGCAAGAGACGCCCAGGCTGCAATGCTCTGCTTAGGATATAAAAGCGAAAAAGGCATTCAAGAATGCCGAACAGCCTGCCCAAATGCTAAATTACAGCTAGTTAGATGCAGTATAGCTACAAGAAATAAAGAGATGGAAAGTTCTTAGAAAGCAACATCTAAAGAGATACTACTTATGCAGGGCAATGTATTTACGTGCCTTAAAGTGCAATCAAACACTGTAGATAGCGTAAAGGCTACTCATGAACCCTTTCGTTATAAACTGGCATACCACCATGAAAACGCTTCAACGAAGTTCCCCAGTGGGTGGCCAATCAACCCCGCCACGGAAAAATTCCCTTTGTCCAGGGACTTCTCCTTCTCACTTAAGATCCCCAGAGAAGATCTCTCCCCTTGACCAACGCTTGCTTTCACCGGGGAGCGCCACAGTTCCCCCCCCGCAGGGCAGCAGACCCTGCTCCGC
>NW_010388251.1:0-210 GCF_000710305.1 Buceros rhinoceros silvestris | reverse complement strand
GGGGGTACCCCCGCCGCGTGTGGGGCCCCCCGCCTCTGCTGTCGCAGGGTTCAGAGCTGTCACTAGCCCTCCCGCTCCGACTGGCCTCTTACCAGACAAAAGGCCCCCCAACCTCAGGCACACCCGAACCCCACACCTAGCACGGCTTCAGGGCACGGAATCCGCCTGGGAGCTGCCTCCTCCGCCGCCCGTCTGCTGGCGCTGGTTCTC
>NW_010388250.1:31970-56991 GCF_000710305.1 Buceros rhinoceros silvestris | reverse complement strand
ATATAAGAACTATAATTCTCATTTAACAGAAGTTCTAAATGAGGAAATGCAGTAGAAAACTACTTTTATAGGTGATGAAATTTGTAGTTGTTCTAATGTACCAGAAAAAAGCCAAAGTAATTACTAAGAAGACAAGAGAGGTGGATATTCTGTGGGTCTTGTTATGTCTCTTGATAAAGTTTGGTTTTCCACAATATTTACAAGTAGCTTTCAAGTTATGACCAGTAAGCCTAAAGGTTTATTCTGTTATTATTATGATTATGCATATTACTGTTGTTGTTACTGTTAGGTGATAAAAGCTTAGAACCAAGGTCCAATTCTTTTTTTTTTTTCCCAATTCTTAGCAAACTGGAAATGAAAGTAATCTATTTGTTCATTTTTAACATCAACTTAAAGGATTTTTATTGGCTAACGTTTGGAGCTCTAGCCCAGCCTTGTAGGTACTTGAGTGGTCTTAGGGGTTAAATAGACCAGATTAGTTGCATATTCAGAGTGAAAAGCTAAATTAACAAGTCCTTTAACTGATCTTTGAAGAATACAGATAAGGGTTTTTTGTAATTCACCCTTTTCTCTTGACTGAGTACTTTCAAAAGACAAAATAGGGGATGAAGGAAAATCATCTCTGACCAGGGCCCCAGAAAGCTTCTGAACTACCATGCCTGTGACTCAGGAGGTACCCGGGTTAATCTCCTCAAAGCACACACACAGCACCTCCTCCTCCTCATAGAGCTGCTGCCCAGTATGTGGGCTCACCCAGCACCCACGGAACCAGCTCCCCCGGTACCCCAGGAGCTGGACCCGTCTCTGTGGGGCTGGGGGCTGCGTGGTGACCTGGCTCTTCCTCCATCACGCTCTTGGGTAGATCTGGACTTGACCCCGTCCTCCCCTCCCGCTGTGAAGTAGACAGAGGAGATCTCCCAGCCGAGGTTTCCAAACCCTTTGACCGCAGCCTGGTTTATTCTCTTCCTTTCCGGCGGGATCCTGCTGGCTTGGCAGCAGTAAGCAGGGCAAACCCGCGGCTGTCCCCAGCTCCCCTCACTACCCCAGGTCACTACCCCGGCAGGCGGCTCAGGAGCTGGGTGTCCCTTCTGTGTCCAGTAATATAACAAGAGTAGCAAGAGTTACGTGTTGAGAGGGATCGCATTTTCCATCCGGGACAAGTACCCAGGCTAGTCTTTTTTTTTAACTTATTGTAACAATTGCCAAGGACAGATAGAAAATAAATTGGAGGGAAGGATGGGTTGCAGCACGAACCAGTGAAACACTGTCTCAAGTAACTGTTTGAAGGCTTATTTTAACATCTTGAAAGGAAGCAGGAATTCACGTGTTTTATTTTTAGCTTGCAAGGGAAGAGTTATTTCATGTTCCTTTCTATCTCATCTCTGAAAATGTTCTCACTGAGGCAGGATCTGCTTGGAACTAGTTAACCCAAGACTTGCCTGCCTGTGAAAATTTATTTTTACAAAGGGGAATTACTGAAATCGGTTTTCCCCTATAAAATTTTAAGTAGAACTGATTATAAACTCTAAAATCAATAGAGTGCTACAGTATTTTCTGGCAGTGATTTGTGATTCACGGTGTATAGTCCGGTGCGTTTGGCTTTCAGGGAGTCATAAGCATTTTGAGATTTTTATTTCAGAGTTGGTTTTGTTGCCATTTGCTTTGATTTGGTTCTCATTAAGTTTATGCAGTTCATTTACTTAAATTTTTCTAAAGAAATACTTTCATCCAGAATTTTAATAGTGGTGCTGTGACTGGGCCTTAAATCCCTAAGCAGAGCTGGGATCACAGAATCATAGAATGCTTGGGGTTGGAAGGGACCTTTAAAGATCATCTAGTCCAAGGGATGAGCTACTCATTTATAGTTGGTGCTGAAAAAGCCTCTCTCACATGTCTCTCTCCGCTCCTTCCTGGTCTCTGAACGTCAGTACTGTGGCTCATGCTTTAGGTTCCTGAAAATCAATGAAATATTTATGATACTTCGTTTTCCAGCAGTTGGGTAATGAATGGCGTTGCAAGATGTTGCCCGTCAATACTGGCACCTCTCGCCCAGCATCTTAATCTCCTTGTGAGACTGCTCTTATTTTCCTTGCTTTTCTTTCCTGTGAGGTAGCGGAACAGCGCAGCAGCGATGCAATGAGAGCTAGCACCTTCCCGAGTGGGTAAGATGATCTGCAAAGTAGGTAGTAAAGCAGGAAGTCAGTGATTACCAATTTTTAGCAAAGGCATTTCTACAGATCTTCAGGCTGATACCTGATGATAACAAAAGGAGAAGCTCTGTGTCAGGGCAATGTAATTTCTGGTTATTTGTAGTATCTTTTCTCCTCATTAAGGCACGGGCTGTTTTTATTTTAAGACCTGTGAGAATAATAGCAGGAGCCTGATGTTGCTTGTAAACAGCATGTGCTGAACAGCGTGGCTCGGATAAATAGGTATTGGGTTAAAAATCCGAGGGAACATCTTTTTTTTTTGTATGTTTACAGTTTGCTGAAGTAAAAGGCAGCATATGGCAACACTAGCAAGGAAGAAGTCGTGCCTCTCAGAGGCTCTTCCCTAGCTTAAGGACTTAGTAATTGCTTCCCACCCTCATAAAAGAAAATTCCTGGCATCGCTGTGCTGAGCAGCGTGCGTGTGGGTGACGGGAAATAAGGCTTCCTCCAGACCTGGCCACCTGCTTGAGGAGCAGCGATGGCGGTGGGAGGGAAATCCACCCACCAGCGAGCTGAGAGTGTTGATTGATGTCTGTTTTCACTGCCGGAGGGGAGCCAGCACTGCTCTGCTGCACCGTGAGCTTCTCCTTTGTGCGTCTCTGTTCCCCTTGAGAAGACTCGGGAGTGTTTATCTGAACCCTGGCGCTGAGGAGAGGGAACAGCCCACACACCTGCCAGGAAAGGGAATCCTAAACAACCGCTCCCGCTCAGAAGAGGTTGGGAGCTGGGCCAAGCATTTCATACATGGATGATTAAAATTAGACTCCTGCATCCATATCTACATTCCCATTTTGAAAAACACTGCCTGACTTACTTCGTTTCTCTCCTGCCTGACTTACTTCGTTTCTCTCCTGCCTTTTATGTAATCCCCTCATGGGTGAATGCTTTCCCCTTTCCTGTAGCTCTGAGAGTGGCCCTTGTACTCACTGAAAGTACATTTATCTTTCCTCTCTGTAATCATACCTGATCACAGGCACAGGAACACAGCTTCTGTCTTTCATTTTCCACTAATATTCCCTTGACAAGTGTCTTTTTGAAAGGAAAAAAAAGTGATAATCTCTCTTTTGGAAAAACAGCCAAGTGTGGAAGTGGACTTGGCTTTCTGCCTCTCCTCCCACGCAGCTTCTGCCTGAGCAAACCAAGACCTTCCCGCAACCGACACTGGCTGAACTAAAGAGGTCCAGCTCTGGCTGGAAAGGCATCCCGAGGAGGAAGGGGAGAGGCAGACCAGCCCAGCAATTGGCTACGATGTGCTTGTCTGCAGCCTGTTCTGTTCTCAAGCACCAAAACCACCGAAGGATAAAGAGTATGGCAGCGAGTGCATGGCCCTGTGTCCCCGACTGCGAAGGATGGAGACCTGCAGTGAGCCACGCCAAACTGTTGGTGCAGGAAGACTTTGTGCCAAATTCCAGCTTTCCGTGTCCTGTCAGCTGGATAAGCACACAGAGATGCTTATCGTCATTAGTGACTTGTCTGAACCAAGAGCTCTGAACCATTCAAAGACCCCGGTACTGCTGGAAAGAAATCCTTACTTTGAGTATTTTTTCATGTTCCACTCTTAATAGCTCTTCTTAGGAAGATGAGGAGGCTTCCTGGAATTAGTGACTGCTAGGAGAGCCCTATTAATGCTGCTGTTTTATAAGCAGCCAGGTGTTGGCATCCTCCTGCTTCACACTCTGTACCCGCTGCAGAGTCTCAGGGCCACAGTGGGCAGAGAGCAACGGGGACCTGCACTCCCCTGGGAGCTGATCAGTTGGGTCATGATTCTGCTCCGAGCACAGTATTTCCCTGGGTGGCCTCCTCTGGGCAAGGAGGCAGCACAGCCTCCACTGCATCTTGCACTGGGTTTCCTTCCTTCTGGAAAAGTTACAAGTGACTGGGTACAGGCCAAGGCAGAAGGAGGAGGCAGCTGATGCACACCCTGTTCTTGCCCTAACATGGAGCGAGGACATGGCTGCAGGGAGCACACAGATACAAAAGCCTTTTTTAAATATCAGAACTAAGAACAAAGCACCTTGTATAGCAAAAGGGAGTTTATAGCTTGCTTCAGCCTGGAAAAAGACTTGTCAGAGGAATAGTGCTGGCATTGTCTCCTAACAACCCTGCAGTGTTTTCTGGATGTAGTTTATCTCAAGCTGCTTTTTCATTCCTCTATGTTTTACATTGTTCTCCCAGACCCTCAAAATTAAACAAAAGCAATGACTTCATATCAAAACATCCCAATAAAAAAAAACTCAAGTGAGATTTTTACAGAGCAGCTCCCAAAAGCCTGCCAGTCATTGTAGTTTTAAGAGGACTTGCAATTTATGCATGGCCTCTGAGCATCCCACTCCATCAATAGCAGTTTTCTGATGTTGTACAGGGGTATATTTGAGGTGAACAAATGGCATCGTTAACATTACAGATACAAACAGATTCAATGTGTACCAGCAAGAGGACAAGGTACATGTAAAAGAGATTTCTAGAGTTATTAAACTTCTATTACTGTCATTAAAATGTTGGCGACTGAGCGGAGAGGAGAAGCCAAAATACCCGCCCAGAGAGCAGGACTGAGCAGTTACTGAGCAGAGCTGAACCATCCACATGCGCGTAGCCCCTGACAAGCCCCCGCGCCTGCTGGCTCTCGCAGCCTGTCTCTCCACCACCGACGGTGTTGGAGTCATTCCACCAGCAAGAGAGGAAGCTGGAAAGGAAGGAAGTCTTGAGAATCAGGTTTCACTGTTTCAGCTACTTAAGGAAACACTTGTCAGTGATAATATACTGTCTATAGGAGGTGTGTGTCTGTATAGGGGTGTGTATATACACACGGAACGCGTGTATGAGGAGAAGGAGCTTTCACTGTGGTTTGTCAGCCTTAAGCTCGTTGCTTCCATTTCTTCTTAAACCCCACATCTTCATTTACAAAAAAAAAAAAAAAAAAAAAAAAGACGTTAAGAAACTCCCGAGGTAGCCTCTGTGGTGTGTGTGGGGGTGTGTGTGTGTGTGTGAGGGAGCATGAGTAACTTATCTTCACATGTAGCTGGAGCCTTGCTATTGTCAAAGCAGCTGAATCACTGCCTGCGAGCTGCCATCTTTGCCATGGTGATAATTTGACAGCGTGCCAGCTCTGCTGCCTGCTGTCTCTGAAGAGCTGACCTTGTAACAACATCAACCCTCTTGCTTTGGCTTTTGCTGACATACTGGAGGCTCTGGAAGCTGTTTTCAAAACAAATACATAATGAAGTATTGTGCTTGTAAAAGCAATTGTGTTTCCGCCCGTCAGATTATTTCAGGGTGTCTCGCCTGCCAAAGGGCAAAGAACAGGCAAGGAGGACATGGCTCTTCTGATAAAGCGAGAGGCTCTCCCTGTACAGCAGCGATGGGAATCAGAAGTAACCTTTATGAAATCAGAAGTTAACGGTAAAGTGGCAAGTTATCAACTCCCTTGGGCTGTTCCATCAGAAACCAAATTATTTCTCAAGGTCACAAGCAAAGCAAGGACAAGCGAGCAGAGCTCTACCAACAACTTGAAGAACATGGAAGGGCTGAAAGCAAGGAAACCTCTCGATTTAATGCTTGCTCTGTAGTGCTGTGTGTCTTCCTTCATGCAGGCAGGAAAAAAATACCATCTAAAATTCTGATTGATCCAGACATTTGATATGGAGAAATGACAGAGACTTGGCTTCACAGATGGGCTAGAATCATTGCTGGTACCTGAATATACCAGTCTTCTTCTTGGCCCTAGGTTTAGGCTGCTCTATACTGACACATTCAGGCGTTCCCCAGTCATGGGGGATTACCTGGGCACTTCGTATTCCCACTGCCCACATATGTGTACCGAACTTCACATGCCCTCTGCGTGTCAGTGTGTTTGCCAGTGCTCAGCTTGCAAAGGATGCGGAAAAATCCAGTCACAGGACTCACCCCACACTTGTTACTGCTTTGATCCTGGGGATCAGTGGTAGTGAAATGCTGTGTCTGATTTTTTTTTCTTCTTGCTGTTATTACTAAACTAAACTAAATGAATATAGCAACTAATGGTGTCCTAAATGACATTCCATGATACCAGAGATGTATAGTGGATGCATGACAGACTTTCCTTAAAAACTGCCATGCAGTGCATAAACCCCATACGTGGTTAGGTAACAGCAGTTTTAATTTTAGACATGGGATTGGAAAATGCACTTAGATTAAGCCTAGGAGTCTGTAGGTTAAGACCAGAATGAAGGATGTAGCTAACAAAAGTCTGGAGGCAACATCTTCATGAGACACCCCAGTTTTCACTCCCCCTCAGAGATCTATTTTCAGGTAGTGCTGGAAAGGAGAACACTATGATTTATACCCAAGATGTTTCCCATGGATCCTTCTTAAAGTGCATTCCTCTAAATTTGTTGAAGTCAGGTGAATATTTTAGATAGCTGAAGTTCCACTTTTACTCCTGCACGTAGAAGTCAAAGTTATTCTTGAATTTGTGTAGTCTAGCATAAAAATTGCACTGTTTGTTTGCCCACTTTCTAACTTACCTGCTTAAAACACCTCTGACAGATAAAGCAATCTGACGTCAGCTCCTTCTGACGCTTGGAGGAGCTTTAAGCTTAAATGGGATTTGGCCAGCATGTCTCAATGTATTTCTCTGCTTTTATGTTTAGTTTATATATGGCCTGCAAAACTTCAGGTACTGCAGAAAAACGTATTTGAGAGAAGTAGCAAGCAAATTATACTTGACTTTGCATAGTTTTCCAGCTTGTTTCTTTTTGCAATTCAGTGCTGGATCTTAACCTGCAAGTTTGGGCTGCATTTCCTTGGGGATCACGTTTCTTCCTGCATTGCTAGGACTTGAATCATTGTGCTAAACGGACAAACAGAAAGAGACTGAAAACAGGATTTTCAATGCGGAAAGAACTTGCCATGGGACCTGCGTTCAAACCTGTAGGCCCTCTGTAACGAGGAAGGCTGAGACTGTTCAGGGCATCTGAATGGTGTATCATCCTGCCCGTGCAAACGGGGGTGCTTGGAGTTGCTGGGCCTGTTGCGTGTCACCTAGATGGGATGTTCAAGTTTAGCTTTGGAAGGAGCATTTGTGCATGGGGAAAGAAAAAAAAAAAAAAAAGAGGCTATGTTGCCTTAACCAGTGGCATAGCTAGGAACAGAAATGGGAACAGTGTGGACAGGCAGTGACCACATCTTTTTAAAAGTGGCACCCATACAGGTTCAGATTTGGAAAACCTTAGGTGGATCATGTCTAAAATGTTTGCCCAGCCCAAGCTTATAACAGAAATTTGGTGCAAATTACCTTCCTGAGAGACTCCTGAAAGCTCAGTTGTCTGTGCAAGGAAATACGCATTTTTTTCTAGATAGTGAAAAAAAGTGAATCTTCTAGTGCCTGAAATTAGTTCACAAGCCACACAGTTTGTAATTCATTCAGCTTTATACTAAAAGCAGGGACTAGTTTTTGGTGCAGTGTTTTCTAGTTAGATGTTAAGCCCCTGTGCAGCAGAAGCCTGTTTCTTACAGGCTTGGCTGCTTCTGGATGAATGGCAAGAAGGACTTTCAGAATGACTTTCCAGGGGACTGTGAGCTTTTGCAGGCAGTGCATGATTTTAGCTAATGGATTTATTAGCTTATGCCAGATTTTTCTTCTGTTCATGTGAGTGGGATCACACAGCGGAGACCCTCTCAGCCCACAGTTCTTAATAATAGGTAAGGAGGATTTTTCTGTCAAAGGCCAAATGAGAAATTGTTCCTTGTGAGAAAACTAATTTGCGCCTATCCAAGGCAGACCTGCTAAGATGTCCACCAACTAGTGCCTAAAAAAATGCATATTACTTTTAAAAACGAATATTGCTTGAGCGTTTGCTTCTGAAGCGAAGGGAGCTGTGCATTAGCTGCTCGCTGAACAGAGTATCACACTGGACCATAGAAGGAGAAGAGAAGAATGCTGTGGAAAACAAGGCTGTAGGCTGAGCCAGATTTTTTCCTGGTTTTGTGCATAAAGAGGTCTTGTCACAGCCATATCCTTTCAGCCCTGAGAAGACAAGATCCATTGCCAAGAAAGGCTTTTGCATCTCTGATCGCATGCTGCCTCCTCCACCAGCCTGTGTTTTTCTAAAAATAATCCTGATTTCATACCTTAGCTGAGGGACCTCCTAGCAGCCGCAGTAGACTCGGCCTCCCTGGAAAACACGCAGCACTGTGTAGAAGCATTGGCTCCGCTCTCTCAGAGGGGTGGTACACGGCTTTTGAAGGGGCATCCTTTGTGTTTTGAATTGTGCTAAAACGTAGCAAGCTTATCCCCAGCCCTTTCCCTTCCCCAGAACAAACAAGCTGGTGCTGCATATCAGGTACCTCATTCAGCAAAAGAACAAGAATTCCCTTTTTTCTTTTAAACAAACAAAATGAGAAGTCACTTGGCAGGGGCAAAGAAAGGATTTGGTTTTGTAGTCCATGGGGGAATTTGTCAGGCTGTACAGCCTGAAATGTCTGCTCAGTGCATGTGATGGTCGCTAACAGTCAAAGGAGCGTCCTGAGGCAGGTGTCATATTCTCCGTTTGATAAGCAGGGAGAAAAGCTGCCCTGCACTGGCAGCACAGCTTTGGAGGCTGTAGGTCTGTGTTACTGTGCCATCAAAGGCAGGTCCCTTCCTCATCCCACGGTCCTCCTGCCAGAGTCACTGTCCTCATAGCCATCAGCTCTTTAATCCATTTGGCTGCTGGGAAGCTCCTAAACCAGATCTGCCACCCATAGCATGGCCCAGATCGCAGCAGGGCAGGCTGCAGCTGTGGAAGCATCGACGTGGGAGGGAGCACCTCCATCATGGAGACTTGTCCTCTGCCTTTTCCGAGAAGCAAGTCACACAAAAACCTTCTCCCATTACTGGCCACAGGCGATTTCTGTCACCCAGAAACATGTACTGGATCAAGAGTAAGAAGCAAAAAGCCACAGCTGTAGAGGGCCAAAGAAAGCAAGCAGTATCGATGACATCCTTCTGCAGATAGTGGCCACCTCCCCCCGGCAGCTGTTTGACAGTACAGCAGCACATCAGGCAGTCGGCTCCCAACCTAACACCCAGCACCAGGGCAGGAGGTGGCAAAACACCGACCCCCACTCTGGAGGCTCTGAGCCTCTCAAAAAGCCGTGACGGGGGGTGACCTCCTCTGGTGGTGTCAAGCCAACATAAGCTGTACGTTGTGTGCTGAGGCAGACTTGACATCGATGTGCTGGTGTGACAGTCTCAGCTGCAGGTCAGGTTTGTGCTGCTGAGTGACCTGTCAGTCACAGACTGCTTTAATGGTCATGGTGTCCTAGCTTCAGCTCTGGAGTGGAGGGATTGGGTTGAGCACTGTGTGTACAAGAGTATCAAATGGACTCGGGGAAAAAAGACACACCAAGTGAAAGGCTTCCGTTCATCTTGACCTGGGTCTTGCATCCAGCACAGAAATGCGTGACCTCCATTTAAAGATTTTTTACTCTGAATCCTAATCTTCAACATTACCCATCATTCAGGATGTGTCAGCGCTGCCGTCTTGATAGTACCCAATGTTATGGTGTATCAGTAGTTTGTTTCTCTCTCTCCATCCCTCATTTGTAGGGGGTTTCTAATAAGCATAGACATTTTAAATCTGACTTGACTTTATCTTGAGAAAACCCCGACTTTGGAAGTTGGCTGTTGGCTCAGTCATGCAGGACCAGAAACATCCAGTGACAAAATCAGCGAAATCACCGTGTTTACGCTGCTGCGAGTAAAGAGCTGGCTCCACTTGCCTCTGGGTGTGCATTGGCTCGGTAGGTTCTGCAGACAACTGCCCTTTGAGTTTTGGAGAAGAATCATAGTTTTGCTTTCCCTCTGTGGCCAGAAATTAGGGTAAATTAATTAGTGTACTTCCACCTTAAGTGGAAGTAAGAAGAACATAGTAACACATCTCTGAACAGTATTTCTTAGAAACTCTGGGGGCTGAGGCAAGGGGAAGCCTGGTCTGTAAAAACATCGGCGAGTGCTGTTTGCTGTGCATTTGAAGTGCTGAGGTATTCGGTAGCTGGTGAAAAATACAGCACCCACAAAGAAGCAAATACAGCTATTGACAGGAAGAAAAGGTTTTCTCAAGGGCTTTTGCAGCTAGTCAGTTTAGAAATTTAATCTGAAGAGCTCTGATGGGTGGAATGAGCTGTCGATTGGTGTCTTACCATTTTGTTCTCGAGGCGGGCGGGTTGGAAATTGCGATAAGACGCTGGAAATTACTTCAAAATCCTGTAGTGTGTAGAGGTCCTATACAAGAATGTCTACAAAATCCTGTACTGTTTAGAGGGCTTCTACAACACTGTCAGAGCTGTATTTATTGTTCTAGTGAATAGATTTTCAAGCTGTGCAAATAAACAGGGGAGAGGTTTCCCACACGCACACCCATGGTATCTGTATTGGCTGTGGCACATACCTGGGAGAATTCCGTGGGAAATCCTTGCCTTCCTCAGACGGTGATGCCTTTCATGTCACTTGTTGAGGGTTAAGCGCTATTAATGAGAAGGATGAAAGGTGGTGCAGTTGCTGTAGGGAGCCGGAGGGATGTTGAGGCTCTTGGCTCACTTGATTTATTGCTCCGTTATTAGACTGCATTGTAACCATGGTGTGTGAGAGACAGGGAGAACTAAACGTTTCTGCCTGATTTCTACTAACAGCCTCCCCAATAACAGCTTTTTCTTTTCGTGTCTGGGGAAGAAATGTTTGAAAGCTTTCGTACTGAGTGAGTTAGGGAGAGAAAGAAGGTGCCCTCGTCTCCGGCTTGGCCATTATGTGTGGTCATTTATGTTTTCACAAAAAGCAGTGAAATCCAAGACATGTTTCAATACTTGGTTGCTATTTTCTTACCTCCTTATTTATGTGGCAGTTTAGAGAAAGGCCAACAGGCATGTAACTGATGAAATATTAAGGGCTGAGCATTCAGGATATCTCGTGTATCATGTGAGTGATGGGTGAAAATGAACTGATCAATTGGTTTCCCTCACACTTTTCAAAGCTAATCTTTATATCGATCCTGGTGGAGGGAGCGATGCCTTTGGGTACAAAGGAAAGGTCTTGACACTGTGCAGCTACGCTGCAGGGAGATGTAGTGTGTGCGTTACGTGGGAGAAGTTAGCTGTCCTTCAGGGTGTTTGTGTGGCGTGAGAAATGTGAAGTATCCAGGCTGCTGAGAGCTGATGCTGCAGATGTTCTCAGAAAACACAAGGAACGTATGAACCGAAACTTTTCAGAAAATCTGCATTAAAACTTCAACTGACTCCAGCTGGGTTTCCTGAGCACCTACTGATACGCTCATATGAGCATCAGTTAACAATGGTTAATATGGTTACAATTCGTAGGAGAGGTGTTTGTGCCTTGCGCAAGACAGTTTCGTTTATGGCTGCTTACACCTTTCCCTCTCTATTCTCACCATCATTTGCCTCTGTTGTGTCCCTCCTCTCCTTCTCTGATGCTGCCTTTCATCATGTCTTCGCCTGTTGCTCTACTCTCTTTCTTCTTCCCTCCCCTTCCCCAGGAACCCCCCTTTCTCCTGACTGCCGCTGCCTGGTCTGGCTCTCTCCCCTCCGGTGTAATGCACACTGACCCGGGGCTCAGAGGGACAGGCAGATAGTTCTTCTCTTAGTACCAGGCTGCTGCTGGGCCCATTTGGTTATACTCCAGAGCGTGCCAGCAGGAGTGATCTGACAAAGATCTGTCTTGGATATTTCTAAGCTCCTTGTCTATGTGATCATCTGTGTCCCCAGAAAAATGCTGTGAGATAGGATGTGCTATTAATCCTCTTTTGTAGATGAGGAACTGAGATCAGAGCGAATAGGGAATTAAGCTGGAGTCTCCTGAATTACAAATCAGTACGATAACGCCATCTTTATGAATATGCTCTTTGTTTCCATTTGCCAGGACATGTTTTTAGGCATGATGGCAAAAGAACGTGCAAAGTGGAGGGAACCAGCTGGGTTATAAGGCTGTTGAGGTTTGCAGGGGGTGACTATAGCAGGGGGAAGGAAGGACTTGGGGAATTCTATTGTTATTAGAAGTGTACGCATCTTCATGTTGCAATCTGTCAGTGATGATAGTGGGTCTTTTTTTTTATATAGAATCATTTTGTTTGGAAAAGACCTTTAAGATCATCAAGTCCAACCGTTAACCCAGCACTGCCAGGTCACCACTAAGCCATGTCCCCAAGCACCACATCTACGTGAAATAAAAACATGGCCAAGAGATTAAGGGAAGTGCACCAAGTGGAACTATTTTTAACTTTTACTTTAATATTTCATGGAATCATAGAATCAGCTGGTCAGAAGAGACCTTTACGATCATTGAGTCCAACCATTCACCTGCACTACCAGGGTCCCTAAACCATGTCCCTCAGCACCACATCTACACATCCGTTAAACAGTCCCAGGGATGGGGACTCCAACACTGCCCTGGGCAGCCCGTTCCAGTGCTTCACAACCCTTTCTACAAAGAAATTTTTCCTAATATCCAACCTAAATCTCCCATGGTGCAACTGGAGGCCATTTCCCCTTGTCCTATCATTTGTTACTTGGGAGAATAGACTGACCCGCAGCTCACTACAACCTCCTTGCAGGGAGTTGTAGAGAGTGATAAGGTCTCCCTGTTAAAGAATTTAATCAATCTCATGGGTAACTCTGGGCTTGCTTTATTCAACAACTCAGCGTTAGGCCATCACCTCAGTGAGTGGCAAAGTATACAGCGCATGCTCTTAGTATATATAGTTTTCTAACATTATGTACCTTGGTAAAGTCCTTGGTGTTTTCCATAGATCCTCAGTTCTTCGTTCTTCTTTAATCAAAAGTTCTATTCAATTCCTTTGTTTCAGCAAATCTCGTATTCTTCATTTCACTTCTTTCAAGTCCCTCCTGGTTGCCTCGGTCCTTGGTTGCTTGGGTCACAGGATGAGGATCACCTTAGAAATTCTAGGAAAACTTGAGTTGTTGTATTATATTCTACGTCTACTTCAAACAGATAACCTTAAACTTCATCTATTCTAAGTTAATCGATGATCTAACCTTTGAGTATCGCCAAATTTCTGTTGATTCAGCTTGACTGGGGTTTAGACCAGCCCTGGTAAGGGCTATACAAGGATAAATGAGCAGCTTTTGTTTCACACACACCTGTATCAATAACTAAACCAATATTCTATTCTCTAATATTGCAAACAGTAAAAAGTTTAAGGCTTATGATTAATTCTTTTATACCCCTCAGCCTTCTCTTCTCCAGGCTAAAAAACCCCAGTTCCCTCAGCTGCTCCTCACAGGACTTGTGCTCTAGACTCTTCACCTGCTTCGTTACTCTTTGAACACACTCCAGCACCTCAGTGTTCTTGGCCCAAAACTGGACGCAGGAGTCAAGGTGTAGCGTCACCAGTGCCAAGTACAGCGGGACAGTCACTGCCCTGCTCCTGCTGGCCACACTATTGCTGATACAAGCCAGGATGCTGTGGGCCTTCTTGGCCACCTGGGCACACTGCTGGCTCATGTTTTCATTAACTATTGGTTTAAAGCTAAATTATTTTTAAAATATCGTACAGAGATGGGGTCTTACACACAAACATCATAATAACCCAGAAGGTAGAAGCATGGCTTTTCATGGTGGCATTCCAGTTTCAAGTCTCCTGAGCTATCATGACAGAGCTAGGGAGGCATCCAGGCATCTGCTTCTCAGTCATCAGTGAAATGCTAACCTCAGGGCTTGCAGGGGCCTCTTTAGGGCTTTGAGTGAAAATTGTACCTTAGACCTGAGAAACCTTTCCAACAAAACTGTTATCAAAACTAGGGTATGCAGATGATGGGTGTTGTGCTTGATAAATCAGCATTTTTCTTATTACAAATTCCTGTTGGCAGAAGTCCCAGCCAGCTTGGCTTTTCACACTGTATGAGAAGAAATGTTCTCATCTTTCTTGTGGAAGTTTTGAACTTCGTTAGTAATGCTTGCTGCAGCGTCTGAGCAGATAAGCTGATTTCAATTATCTTTCGTTTGATTGCTTTCTGTTTTCAGCTTAGTGTCTTTAAAAAAAAAGGAAGAAAAAAAAAGACCAACTTTTTTTTAAGGTGCCGGTACTGGATTTACTGTAGCAAAAGTAAGTGAAGTTAATCACTGCTGGGGAGAATAGAGGTCTAAACTCTGACCTCGCAGGAGAATAAATCAGGAAATGAACAAAGATTTTGAGATCCTCTCAAAGGAAGCGGAGGTTGCAGTACTGAGCTCCAGGTAGTGCCAGGAGTGGGCTGCCTGCACAACGAAGGGGGCGGTGCTGATTCTCCTCCTCTCGCTGGAGTCCGTCTCCTTCCTCCCAACTACACTAAGCAAGAAACATGAACCAAACGGAAGAACTCCTAGTAGAGCTTCCCATTTGGAACCTACGTTCAGATCTACGTTGGCTTTCTGGTGGACTCTCTGTGAGGTGTTTAACCTCTGCAGACCAGAAACGGTACCCAGGTGCCTGGCCCGTTCTCTGGAACTCACCCTTATTTTGGGTCTATGTAGTGAGCATCAGGAGGCTGGAAACAAGGCCTAGGTGCACGTCCCCACTCATTCCTCTGGACGCAAGAGAATCTGAGCCCAGGATCCCCCTGTTTGTCTTGTAAAATCGTAGGCCGTATTAGCACAAATAAAGAATGGCACCAGAACTGTCCAGTTCCCTCCGTAGTCAGCTGCTACTTCTAAGTAGTTCTTGCAAGTGCTGTTGAATACAAGTGATTTCTAACGTGTCCTTTTTTTTTCTAAGACCAATTTTCTGCTGTAAGCCAAAAGTAACGTACCCAGTTACGAATGATGTTGCTTTTATTGTATTCCTTAAGACTTTACAGCTTGCCTCGCATCCCTCTCTGGAACAGTTTTTCAAATAAAATGTTTTCAGTAATATTAAAATATAAATAATAATTGGCTTTAATGTAAAAGCTGCATTTCATTTTGAAGTTTTTATGGAAAGGGTCTGGTATGTTTTACTATTAAAATAATTTCCTTTCTGAGACCAACCTCGTTGCTACTAAACTGAAGATGAACAACAGGCTTGGTGTCAGGTGGGGCAAGAGCGTTGAAAATAGGAAGTGACAAAGAGAAATCCACAGCTTTTCCTCAACATCAGTAGCTTTGAGTTTTAGGTGAATATGGTATTTTCAGGTTTCGTGTGGATCCTGCTCATGCACAGATCCTTTGAGAACTGCTTTTGGATTATTGCATCTGTGAATTGTCATAGCTTGTCACAATAGGAACCCACAGTAGGCGAAGTAAACAGGTCTGTTGGACCGATGCTACTTGAGGACAACCAGGATGACCTTACTTACGCTGGGGGGCAAGAGCAACTTTGTCCCTTCTCCTACAGTATAATGAGATAAATACATGGCTCTGTCTGGTCAGCATTTTGGGCATTGCTTCCCCCACCCCAGAAGGCTTTCACAGAAAGTGCAGGAGTCTCCATCTGTTTCATTATGTGTCTTTTTACCACAGCTGAATGACCTGTCATGCTCACGTTACCGGTGATTGCATTTCAGCCAAGCTGCCACTTCTGGAGCGACTGCTGCCCTGGCTGCACAGGAGGGATGCCCAGGAGGCCCGGGGTGCCCAGGAGTCCCCGCTCTCGGTCTTAGAGGACAAGCAAACACTTTATTTGCATTCTTGCTCCCAAGTGCTGACTGATGACTCAGTACTGGTTAAATTAAAACTGTTTTCATCAGCCACAGCTGTATTCATCTTGATTGCTTTGAATACAACTTCCGAGCTATCTTCCTCCAGCGTTTTATCTGTAGATGTATTAACATATCTGTAACAATAAGTAAATATAATGTCCACATTATCCTTATTTACGCAAGTGCTTCATTTGGAGGTCCACAGTGTAATTCATCAGTCATTTCTAATGGACTTGAATCCCAAGAGGGCAGAGTCGCCTCTGTCTCCTGGGCTGCAGTGCACATAACTCATGAGGTCGTAGGGGATTTTCTACTGCAGTGCTCCATGTGAAGAGTCAGCCCTGAGAATGGGTAGCTCTTAGTCACCTGAAAAGCTCCGTCCTTTCCGTTTGCAGGTCAAAATAGAACAGGATTGTTGTGCATCATAAACACCCTCTCCCCCTTACACAAACACCCAGTGACGCATGTTTTCTTTTGTCCAAAATTGCTGAAGAGGTGCTTTAGGGGGAAGAATGAGGTGCAGTTCTGCAGAGGGGTAAGGACAGATGCTGCTTTTAAGGTGTTCAAAGCTGGCTAAGGAGAAATGGATCCTGCAAAGCTTGGGATAAGTGTGGGATTTAGAGGGTATTTTAGGGGCACTTTAGAGTTGGTGTTGCAGGCACGTAGTAGCAGAGAGAAATCCTCTGTATGATGCTTGATGTTTTGTTGGTTTATGTCCAGAAGAGAGGCAAGATTAGGGGTTTTTGAATGAACATGGAGAGGAATTTCAGAGTGCAGCAATGCCCCAAGAGCAGAAATCTCACGATGCCTCATAAATCTGTGTGCCGGGGAGGCAGGAGTCACACTGCTGGCTTCCACGGCACTAGTCTGGGGACTAGAAGCTCCCCCTTCTTCTGAAAGGGCTGGATCTGGAAGGGAGTAGTTCAACATGTTCTCAAACTCCCATCCACGGTCTGGAACTTTCAGTGTCTCTCAGGTGTGAGGAAGTGACTCCCAAGGTGCTGGCCTCTCTTCCCACATGCAAGGTACGCGTGAAATACAGGATGGTTTCTCAGAGCAGAGGCAGAAGGAGAGAAGTTGCACGGCTTTTGGTGGAGCATGCCGTATTGTGGAGTTCTTGTCTTTCCACAGGTTCACACCTGAGGATGCAGATGAAGTGTGATGTGATTAGATACAGCTCATTTACCAGCTGACTGACTGACAGTGAAAGAAGGTAGTAGTGATATGTTTTAGGACAGCTATAGGTGAAACATGTCATGGCACCGCGAGATCTGGCTTCCCAGATGTCTCTGCTCATCTTTCATAAGCAGACAAATCAAAACCAATCATTTTTGTACTGTCTCACCTTAGTCTAACAGATAAAGTCCTGTATATGATTTTCAGCTCACGATTTGAAGGCTGAGGAGAACAATCCCATTTGAATGCTGAGTTTTAGCCTGGTCAATGGGTTTTGGGGGGAGCGGTGAGGGGGATTGGTCAGTTATGTTTTGAACCTTAACCATAATTTAAGCCAGACATTAGTTTTCAATTATTTTTGTTTTTAGGGAAAAGTACGGGCTTGGCTATTGCCATATGTGGCGTTTTATAAAAGTCAAACATTGTTTCTAGAACTATTTTGATAATAGTCAGTTTTACTGGGTTCACGGTTTACAGATACCTCCTTGCTATGGTTACTGCCTGGTACAAATACCAAATGTCGCTCTTCGAAGAAAATCAGCAGTAGTTAAATTTAGGTAAAATTAAAAGAAATAAAACATTGCCAAAACAAAGGTGATGAACTCATTTTAAGAGAATAGTTTTCAACTTCCCAGTTGAAATTAAAAGTAGAGCTAAAATTAACAACAGTGAAATTGCTAAAAATTATTTGAGCACATCCTTTAGAAATTAATGAAGAAACATCCTTGTTCATCCTTGTTAGTTAAAACTACTCTTTCACTTAGCACAGTTTGGGTTGATACTATATTTTTAAATCATCAGGAACACAATCCAAAGGATTCTCCCCTAAGTCACTGCTATCTGAATCACCAGGCAGTCTCAGTGTGGTTGTTGTAAGAATTGTGCAGGTCTCCTCAGGAAGGCAGGGAATTTTTTTGCCTCTTTTTTAATCATCACTCCTTCGCTTTCCTGCATTGGCCTCTCTAGAGCAAAAGGCTGCGTATCTACTGGAACGGAGCAGGAACTTGGGTTTTGTGGAAAAACACAGGGGGAAGATTGAATTTATTTTCATTTGCGGTATAAGTAGGAAGTGTATCCAGCCTGCCAGAGCTGTGAGTATTAACTCTTTACAGACTTTCCTGCCAGAACCCCTTATGCCAAAACTCGATATGGGGTGTTCTTAAGAGAAGTCAGTTGGATAAATGTCAGGAGAAGGCAAACCAGACAGCTGGCTTCAGCAGTACTTGTGTTCCCCACACCCTTGACTCTATCCAACAAGCCCAGACGGGCTCCCCAATGATCCAGTCCGGGGATGATAGCTCTCCTGGGTACTTCAGTTCCTACTCTCTCTCATCCTCTTGCCCCTAAGCTGCTGTTAGCTGGGGTTGACTGTCTTTCCATGCACTGACAAGGGAGCAGCAGCGGGCGCTGCCTCTGGCAGCCTTTCCAGGGACCTCCCTCCCTGCAGAGCCATGTACCGGGAAAGAGGGTGGGCGCAGGAAAGGGTCTTCCAGGTGTGCCCACCACATACTGGTTGAAGATATACATGTGAAAGCACTTGCCTGTTTTAGATTTGGGAATCAGGTTGCTGCAGTAATTCTGAAGTCTGTTTCAGGCTTCATGTCTGAAGATTGCAACAAACTGGTTCCCTGAGGAAGCTGGGAGCCCGTTCAGCCATCTGAGCAAATTTTACTTTTGTTTTATGGATGCACTTCCATTTCCTGCAAACATTTAACATGGAAACGCGTCTAAGTGACAGAACTTGTCAATGTATGAACGAGGTCCCAGATTGCAAGCTTGGAGCTCTTTGAACATTAGAGTGTGTAGTAATAAATCATGTGGCCAAATGAAGGGATTGAGATGTCCCGTTGCAGTGCCCTCAGTTGGACACTGGAGAGTCCTTCTTCTGCTGCACAGTGACAAAGCTCCCTGACACAAGATCGTTCGTTTACAGGAGTTAATGATTTCCTATCGCCGGTGTCATTCTGCCATCTTCCGTCTTTCCTTTTGTTCTCTATATAACTGTGTTCTTTACCACACTCCCAGCAGGAAAGCGAGGCTTCCTTTGCTTAAAGTCAGGTAAAAACCAGCAGAGCAGTTCTGGGGTTTTTTAATATAGTTTATAATCACATTTTCCATTAAGGTTCCTCTAGAAAGGCTTTTGTGCTCATCACCGTGCTACTCCTTGTACTTACCTTTCATGCTGATAGCAGACAGAAGCAGGTAGAGTTACACATTGTTGTAGTTGTTGCTGATGGTGCCCTGTTTAGTTAATGTTTCTTCTCTCTGAGTAGTGTTAGATTGGCTGAATCTGTCCAGTTTTGATTTTGTTAAATTAAAAAATAAAGATACATTAACAAGCTTTCGTAGAGATTTAGGGAGAGGGAAGCCACTACATCCCAGTGCATGAATTAAAAAAAAATGCAAATAAACCCATAAATGAAAATCAGGACTTGTGTTTATTTAATAGTTCCATCTCTGTCAGTGCAAGATTTATGGTTTCCAGTCCTCCCAAGGCTTATGAATGTGCTTAATTGGACTCACTGGATTCCAAAGCAGCGTTTCTTCCATGGTGCAGAGCAGAGACCCAGAAGCTGGCTGAGGTTCTGGGCACCTTGTGAGCCTCACTTGTGTTGACATCACCAGCTGTGGTCTCCTCTGCATGGGGGCACAGTGAGCTCTGTTACTGTGTCTGTTCTGTGATGCTGCTTTGCTAGATGCGATGCAGGGCCTTCTAAAGAGGGAGTTTGCATCTGATTCACATGCTTGAAGTCAACCAGCTGATGGAGAGGTGCTCTGAAAATGTGATGGGTTAAGTGGCAGATTTAGGCTTGTACGCATGGCCTTTGTCCATGATGCAGGTGGAGACTGCCTTGGGCCAGCGTGAGCAGCAGGATGGTCGACCAGGTAAGGCAAGGTCCAATCTGTGTTTGGTCTCTAAAGTCCATGCCTGTGTGGGTCTGGATCCACTCCATAACGCTAGTAGCAATGGGATCCTGTGAGCCCCACAGTCAGCAGGGCTCTTCTCCCTGTGATAGGGCTGGCTCTGTGAAAGCAGAGATGGAACTACCTCAGACGTGTTACTCCCTCGTACTCATCTTCCAGCCATAGTGAGGGAAGTTGCTGAAAAGGACAGAAGGCAGCTATTGGCAAAGCACTGTGAGGAAAAGTGTTTGGAGTAAGGTAATAAAGCAAAATGTAAAATTGCAGCAAAATTTGCCTTTTTCTCCCTTCAAAAATGTAGGTGGGGCATGAAGTGTAATCAAATATTAAAGTAAGAGTTAGGAATAGTTTCACTTGATGCACTTCCCTTAATCTCTTAGCCATGTTTTTTATTACAAGATTACTTTTATTCTATTACTTCTTTCTCTCTCTTCTGCTTTTATATTGAAAAGCTGCACAAACGGAATTACAAAAGGATGTTCAAACCATAAAGCAAACAAACAGACATTGAAAAAAATTATTTATAGAATCATTTTTATGATTCATTAGATTAGATTCATTTTTATGATTATTTATTTGAAGCAATTTTAGGTATCACGTAATAATGGCAGATTTGAAAGAGAAGTTTTTTTTTAAAAAAGAGTTGATTGTATCATTTAAGGACTGTTTGTATAAATGCTGTGGTTCTTACAGTGAGAAGTGCAGCTGAACAACACCCGGTGCAGGTTACTGTTGCTCGAGGGCAAAACAACTTTAGTAGCACTCCAGGAGGAGAGCTGCTGCTGCAGCCCCGTGGCAGAACACACGTGCTGCCTGGCAGCGCGGTAACGCGGCAGCAAGCTTGAGAGAACATGTGTAAAGGCAGATCGGTAGGAATTTGTTCTTGTTGCCATGGTGTCTGGACACTGTTTACTTCACCTATCTGCCCTGTCTGGTTCGTTCCCTCTCTTCTGGAAACCTGCAGCCCTAACCTGTAGCCAGGTTCAGGTCCAGATAGGCAGTCAGGTCCCAGCAGCTTATGGACAAAAATTTTACTGATTTTTTTTTTTTAAATAACATTTCTGGCATTTGTGGCTGAGGCGAAAAACTCCAGACAGTGAAGCGTGCATTGTCTGTTCAGTGGTGCTCCAGGTAGCCTAAACCTGGTCTAAGCACACTGTCAGATGGCCTCTGAGCTCACAGCCCTGGGTTGGCAGCAGGAGCCCCACAGACGTGGGTGCTGCCCCTTGCTTGGTCCAAAGAGCTGCCAGGCACAGTGCCGCCGCTGCTTCCTCTGTCCCCAGGGCTGGGGAGAGGCTGTTCCACCCCATAATGGGATTCTCAGCTCCTGAGATCAGTGGGAAGAGGGTTTGGGGGGAGATCAGGGGTGGTCCTGGAGGGTCTCACCTCGCTGGTGGCCTCTTTGCCCCAGTCCCACTCGACCTGCCAGACTGCAGAATTGCTCTCAAATAGAGATGTTTAACTGTCGTAAAATTTGTGGCAGCTTAATGATTGTCTAAGATAAGGGGTGAGATGAGCTCTGCACATCAGTTTCCCTTGTAGTTTGTGCCAGGCTGTGAATATAACATGCCAGGTCCTGGTTCTAAAAGCACTCTGTCTGATATACGCTTCCCTTGATATCCTTAAACTAACTGCATCAAAATGGACCAGACATGCATATCAATTTTAGCTTTTCAGCTACGAATGTCATGGTGCTATTTTCAGTGACTTTGATTTTATCACAGTGCCATTATTGCCAGTGAACTACTGTAGTTGAAAGGTTGCTGGCGTATCCTTTATAATTTTAAAAATAAAATACCCTCATCTCCCTCTGGCTGAGTGGTTAAATCACACTACAGTGGCCCTACTTGATAGTTTTCTCACGAAAGACTCAAATCCTAGGGTTAATTAAAATATGGAATAAGTATCTAGGGAGGCATACATAAATGCTAACAGGATTCCTAGCACATATCTACAGCAGCAAACATCACCATGTATAGCTTATGCTAAGCTGAGGACAGAAAATCCTTAGATCTCTTACAAGGCAGAATTTTTATATCTTGTGACAGATGTAGCCAAAAAAACTCCAAGTGATAACAAAACCCCACAAATCTTGATAATGACGATACATAAATATATCCCTAATAATCGCAGGGATTAAACTTTCTGGAAGATTGTATAAAGCTTTGCAGTTACGGGACTCTTAATACTCATTGCTGTCAGAGGAACCAAGACCTAGGCTCAGAAAGCGAGGAAGACTGCTGTGACCGACTTGAATCTGCCAGGGAAGCTAGAACCAGGGATACCTACTGATCTGGCTAATGCTGCAGGCCAGAATGTTGTGGAGACGATCTGCATGAGCCATAACGATAGGTAGTCAGAAATATTGTTTGCCTTCTTGCCTGAAGGCCCCAGTTTTGAGAACATCCACTGGCACTCACCATCCACCCCCGGCACCAGTGCAGGCACCAACTCAGAGGGAAGGGTGCCACCTCCTGACTTCCACCCGCCTCCTTGGCTGGCCTCCATTTTCCCCCCAAGGTTTGTTTTTCTGTACTGGCCTGACACTCTCATTTATGATGGTTAGCTGAGGTAAGGGGAAATAAATGGATGAAGTAACCTAGAGCTTTTGGCAGACGCCCTGATCACTCTTCTCTCAGCAGCTGCTTGGACCGCTCTGCCATAAGGGGATTCTGCAGAGGGTCTCTCCAGCCCCCGGATCACCTGGCTTTATGTCTGCACTCCTGTAGCTTACTTCATTCATTTCTAAAGAGGTTAAGGTTTGTCTACTCGAAGCAGAGCCTTAGGAGATGTACTGATACCATCTGCTTTAAGCATCCAACTTGGATGCAATTCAGAGGACAGCGTCAGGAGCAGCAGTTGCCTGTACCTGCGCTGTAGAGAGGCAGGTGTCTGTGCACGGGCAATTCAGGTCATTCGTGTTAGATGCTTAAAATAGAAGATATGCAAATTCAGATCGTCTGCTCTCTTCACCCAGTCCATCGCTTACGTCTATTTGTGTCTTAAATGTAATTTATCATTGAGCCACTGAGAGAAACCTCGCACTCTTTCTAAATAGCCTGCCCAGTGTAAGAAAAAAAGTCTCTACGATAGATCATGACTGTGTGCCCGTTACAACACGCGTGTCCGCAGCACATGCACACGCTTCATGCCTCAGTTGCCTAGGAGGTGGCACAGCAGGATTGCCGGGTAGCTGGCGTTGGGGTCCAAGAGAGCAGGAGGCTGCCGGGCAGGACCAGCAGGAGCCACGTTGCTGTCGGGTGAGTGGCAAAAGGCCGGGGGTTGGCGTGATTGAACCCAGATGGTTTTTGAGGCGGTTTGAGCTCTTGCCTTTGTAGAAACTTGTTAAAATATAGGTGAAGAAATGTGTTTAAAACGAAAACATCTCTGCAGGAGCGTAGAAGTGACCGTAGTGGTAGGAAACCTAACTGGTAATTTATTTGTGGATGTTTTTTTAACCGTGTCCTTTTGAGAACCATTAGAAAAAGGCTGTTTGGGGGGTTCCCTGGCCCCTTGTGGGGGGGATGCTTGTTTGTTCCTTTGCTTTGGAAGTGTTCCAGCTATCACTCTGCTGTATAGTTGTGGTCCAGTCTTCAGACATTTGTTCTTCCCAGTGTTACAGTGCTGCTTCATACAGCGATCGCTGGCCTTGTGTTCAGTGCCGTAGTACCGTTCCCTGGAAGGGCAGCAGGACAAGGCAAGGAACACATCAAGCGCCTGAGAGCGAGAAAATGCAAAGCCAGATCTGACAGAGTCTTGACATGGATGATAAGTATTTGACAAATATTTGTGGTAGCCGGTGAGTTCTCCCTAATGGAGGGAGGAGTAAAGAAACCATTCAGGGTAGTGAGCAAAAATCATGAGTGGCTCATCAGAATTTAACAGTCCTGTGTGGGAAAGGATGCTTGTGGCAGCATGGGGAATACAGGTCACACCTTCCAGTTCCTAGGTCATGGACTAGGTCAGCCAGTACATGACCTAGGGCAAGAGGTAGGAACGATGGGAAAGAGGCTGGAAATGAGGTATATCCTTCTTGCTTGCTTGCTTCTGTTCTCTTTTCCTCTGGCCATATATCTGATTCTCCCAGTCACTCAGCGAGCTTGGGGGAGCCAGCTGAGAAGCTGTCAGGCTTCCCACGGGCAGCCACAGAGGTGCACGCAGCCAGGGTTGCCGTACGCACTCTCTGCCAAGGTTCCTCATCTGGCTCAGCGTGAGGCCATACCTGGGTGGCATACCTGTCCCACTGGCCACCCCGTTGTCTCATTGCTGGTAGGTGAAAAGCAAGGCTGAATCCAGTCTTTTGTTCCTTCTGACCTGTTTCAGTTAAAGTGTTTTATTTTGCATTCAGAGTTGAATCACAACAAGAGGCGCGTGGAGAAAGAAATTTTGCTCATCAAACACTCTATATCATTTTTGGGGACACTGTGGGTTCTTGCATTGTAGGGCTTTGCAAAGGCTTTTGGTGACCAGTGGCGTGCACTACTGGCTTCCAGATACTTGGATCCTCAGGGTGTAGTGGGAAGGAGGGACTGTAAAGACTTCTAGTTGTCGTAACCCTTTTTTTGGCTATTAGGAGATTAAGGCTGACGTTCCATTGCTACAAACTCTCTGCCTGCCTCAGTGCAAGGTCTCTCCCCAGGCCAAACCATGGCTGCTTACTGCTGTCTCTGCACGCTGCCTCCCCAGCAGTGCTGGAACCAAATATTTGCAGTGCTGTTGCTCAGCCACAGAGAAGTTTCTGTGTTGGATTTCCACCGCTCCAGCCTGAATCATTATTAGAGAAGGGACCCAAGTCAGCTCGTGTCCACATGGGCTTGTTAGCACCTGTAGCTGTGCCAGGCAGAGGCCGGGCTCTGCAGAGCCCTCTGGCTGTCTCTGCCCTCCCATGTTGTGGCTCATAGGGGTCTTATGGGCTCTCCGAAGCTGTGCTGGACCCATGTTGTTTGGGCTTGTAGAGCTCTGAGGAGCACCTGGTGGTGGTGTCCAAGCTGCTGCATGAGGGCTTGCCTGGGTCCTGCATGGCAGGTCGGGAGCCAGAGCTGGCACAGCGTCTTGCCGACCCCCTCCGGAGC